>NC_142468.1:104786995-104939344 GCF_049115385.1 Moschus berezovskii | reverse complement strand
ATTACAGATAACATGGAATTCTAAATATTCTAATAGCGGTGGATTTGTAAGGATTCAGAACTAAAATTTTGCTTATCCTCCAGTAACTACTTGGAGCATCTCAAGGCAGAGTAGCTTTTAAAGTTTGCATATCTGCAACATGTCTTTTTCTGTTGTTCTAAATGAGAATACTTTTGTTAAATAATCTTGCACATTGATCTTGAAATCAATCAGAACCTTATGAGATAACGTATACATGTGCAATATAAAGAAAAGCTATGTTCCCTACCCCTTGTTCTATTGTAAATCCATATTTTGGTTTTGAAGTTTGACACAGGGACTCAGGAAGTCTAATAATTTCCTACCAGAAATATTCAATTTCTGAGAAACCTCCAGGATCAGAAGCAAAAGGTGGTGGCAGCAAGGTGTCATCCCTTCTCATGTAAAGGTATGGTTGCTTACATTAGTGTTGGAGGAGGAAGAGAACTGTGTTGGTTGGAGGCAGGGCAACAAGGCTGTGGGAGAGATTATAATACAATACATATTCTTTAAAAACCCTTTCTGGGTCATTTTAAACAGGATTCCCTGATTCATATCGCATGAGGGATGCTTGGGGCCAATAGAATTCTTGCAGATATGCCAGGTTGTCTTTTAGAGTATATAACTGGACTGGAATAGGATTTAAAGGACTCTATTTGGTGAAGGGAAGAGTGTGTAGGTTCTGGTACTTATACCATGCAATTCCATTTACTGTCTTTCCTCTTCTGCTTTTAAAGTCAGTTTCCTAGGGGCCCAGTAAATTTCTGAGACCACACATTCATTTTTTTATAAAGGAGAGTTGAAGGAAGATGGCAGAAGAGTATAACATCTGAGTGACTTTTAAGTCACTCTGTACCGGTTTCACTCATGATCAATGACAGTAATCATTTACCCTATTTTTGCTTCTCACCCTGGCTTTTGTAGTGTAGTTACAAAGTTGTATCAGTCGCATGAGCCCATTGATTAGTAAAGAATAAAATTAGCGATGCAAAGGATTAATTCTGCTATGTGAAAAGGTCCTTAATGAGTTCTAAGTATTTTAGAATCTAAAGATAAATCTAAGATTTGCCAGCCAGGATTAGCCCTAACTTTGCCAGAATCCTTTGCTCTACGTTAACACTGCAGGCTGATGCTCATTATGAAATGTCCTAACAAAGTCTGTGTCTGTGCAAAAAAAAGCGTAAGTCTATAATTCTTGTACTGATTCAGAGGAAAGTATTATGATCAATGAAAAACAATTATTAAGTATTTTTGACCAGGTTTGCTTTGCTGGTGTTCCTGAAATTTCATTTTAGGAGTAAGCATCCGCTCAACAATCACATAATTTGACCTATTCAATTGAATGTTGCATAACCTTTTTGGTGAAATTTGTGTCAGTGTAGTTTTTCTCCATTATTTAACCCTCACATTGAGTCCACCAGAAATTGTTGTTACTTTTTCCCATGTCTTAACACTCTCGTGTTTAAGCTCTCATCTTTTCTTCCCTGGATCACTGTGACGCTGTCCTCACTGGCTTCCTGTTTCCACCCTTGCCTCTAGATAATGTGTTATCCCTGTCACGGCCAGAGCACTCTTTAAAAAAGAAAATCAAGTCAGTCCCTTTTCTTGTGCACATACTTCAGTTAGCTTCCCAATGCACTGAAAATAAAATCTTCACACCACACTATTAGATGACCCCTTGTAACATCTTCCCTGGTGGCTCAGAGGTTAAAGCATCTGCCTCCAATGCGGGAGACCCGGGTTCGATCCCTGGGTCGGGAAGTTCCCCTGGGGAAGGAAACGGTAACCCACTCCAGTATTCTTGCCTGGAGAATCCCATGGACGGAGAAGCCTGGTAGGCTACAGTCCATGGGGTCGCAAAGAGTCGGACACGACTGAGCGACGGAACGGAACGGAACCGAACATCTCCAACCTCATCTCATGGCTGTATTAATCAATCATATACATTCTATATCTCTCAAACACATACATACACACACACATTAGAAACACGTATTCTGTTTTGCAAAGGACTCTGAAGTTTGAATTTAATATAACTCTGATGTGTTATATTAACACAGTTTCTGAGTAACAGAAAGTTAGTCTTCTATTCATTTTTTAATTTAAATTCAAAATGTAAGAATTCTTAGCTCACTGTCTATACAAGAATGGGCAGCAGGCCAGATCTGGACCATTGGCCATAATTTGCTGACTCCTGTTCCATGCATTTTTAAGGATAGGAAAGCAATGATAATCACTTTACTGTGAAACAATAGAATTCTTGGTCCAGCAAGAATCTTATTAGATAGGAAGGGAGGAGACCACTAGAGGCAGCTAGAATCAGCCTAGTCTTCTCAGGTAGCACCTTTGGGCCAGCTTCAGCTTATTAGAAAGATGAGCTTCTAAAGCCATTTGCCTTCTTTCAGTTTCTAGAAATAGCCAAGTACTTTTCTGACCCAGGGTCTTTGTTCTTATTGTCCTCCATGGTCATTCTTAATTCCTAGTTCTCAGCATAGTATGAGGAAGATAGTATATATTTATAATTTTTTTGGAAAGAAATGATTGTCCTCACTGTTACCAACATAGAGAATATAGATAGATAATATAGAGATATCTACCAATTACTTTCTTTGAGCTTCATAGAGCCTGTGAGATGAAGTTTTAGGAAATAAATTATATAAGAAAGCGCTCCAAATGATCTGAGACTAGGAGAGTATTGGCCCAGACATGAGAGGAACCCATTTAAAGGAAGTAACGGGAGCTAAGTTTCTGTGTGGAACAATGTGTCCCATCCCAGGTGGCTTACTCTGTATTGCTAGAGATAATAATGGACCCCGGCTGTAGATGTTAAAATAGGAGATAGGGAGGGTAGGATGGAAATTCCAGGTTTAGCATCGTGACAGAGTTGCTTAGTGGCTTTAGTGGAGTCTTCTACTGTCTATAAACTTTGGTTTCTTTATGTGAAAAGGGAGTAAGGTTATATAATTTTTAATAACCTTTCATTATAACATGCTTACTCCTATTCCAAGTATACTACACGCACACATGATATGAAGGTTTTATAGATCTAGAGGTGATATTTTATTTACATGTATCTCTCAGATGAGAAAATCCGTTAGTCTGTCACGTTTACATGAGGCAAAAATATCCAGGTGATTCCCTTTAGGGCAATTCTCCTACTTTGAGAGTCTGACAAAGCTGCTCTAGAAAATAAGAAAAGTGTGAAAAATGATTCTCTGTGTGTCATCACCATTTCATGCTCAACCTAACTATAAATTGTCAGTGGGTGAAAGATATTTTGAATAAAACATATCATTTGTTACTCACCTTTTATTACTTCACTCCTTTGTACAGAAGAGCTGTGGTGTTCACTTGACACAAGGGGAAGCTGGAGCTGTTCAGAGAGGCAGGACAGTTCCCCTGAATTAGCTGCAGAAAGTTCTGTGGCAGAGGGAGTAGAAATATGCATACGGAGGTGTCAAAGTTGTGTTATGTATGCAGGATGTTTGGACTGAGTTTATTAACAAAGCCAAGCAAGATAAACTACTCCCTCACCTCCATGCTGTCTTGGAAAGGTTGGGTTAAACCCAATCTAGATTAGTCAGATTTTCAGATGTAATATATAAGATGAAGGAAAGATATTTCTCTGAAATTTTGCTTTCCCCCCAGGGCTAGTCCACAGAGGTACAATGGGGTAGAAGCATCATGCCCTGCTCTCACAATAGCACATCCATCTGCTTCATTTGGTTTGGTCAGGAGATGTCACAGCTGTCTCATTTCTGCAATGCTTTTGAAAACAAGAAAAGCTCTCATTTCTGAGAAGTGGCAGGCAGTTAAAGCATAACAGAAGAGCAAAGGATTTGGAGTAAGTAGTTAAGGGTATGATATACAACATATAAACTATTTCTAGTTCTTCCAACTGTAAAATGGGTACAGTAGTACTTTCAGCAAAGTACTTTCACCAAAGTACTGAGGATTCTGAATGATAAAACATGTTGAACCTTGTCTAGGGCCTGACACACTGTAATGCATAGGAATTTTTAGCTGTATAATATACAGCTGAAGCAAAGTAAAATGAAGCTTTACTTAGAGGATAGTAGTTTTCTCACTCTTTTATACTTATTTCTCCTCTAAGCATTATATCATCTCCTTTCTTGAACAAGAGGACTATCCAGACCTGAAGTTTCTCTGAGTGTTCTGGTCTTCCTGGAGAGGAGAGTTGGTCTTCTCTACAGAAACCATCAAGGGGTGATGGAGTAGAAACTGGGTGAATATCTTCCTGTGCTTGCTGAAGGATGCAAAAATTATAAGCAGAGACTCCAGAGAGTGAGAATCCATGAGGATCTATTTACCACTTCCAGAAGGATCTCTGTGTTAGGAGACTGTTCTTACTAGTTATTCCCTTCCTCTGGGACCTGTCATCTCAGGAGACTGTGGTCCTTCTACCTTTGTCTCCCAATAGAGTAGAAAACATTACTTTTTCCAGCCCCAAACTTCTCAGTGATGGCATGAGATTTCATCAATCTTTTGCCAATATGAGCCAACTCAGAGTGCTGTTCAAGGGAAAGTCTATTAAAAAAACAGTGTGATGGCTGTTATATAGAAGATGTTCCTGGGCCTCTAGTTCAGTGCAGTTCAGTTGCTCAGTCGTGTCCAACTCTCCCCGACCCCATGAATCACAGCACGCCAGGCCTCTCTGTCCATCACCAACTCCCGGAGTTCACTCAAACTCATGTCCACAGAGTCAGTGATGCCATCCAGCCATCTCATTCTCGGTCGTCCCCTTCTCCTCCCGCCCCCAACCTTTGCCAGCATCAGAGTATTTTCCAGTGAATCAACTCGTCGCATGAGGTGGCCAAAGTATTGCAGTTTCAGCTTTAGCATCAGTCCTTCCAGTGAACACCCAGGATTGATCTCCCTTAGAATGGACTGGTTGGATCTCATTGCAGTACAAGGGACTCTCAAGAGTCTTCTCCAACACCATAGATCAAACGCATCAATTCTTTGGCGATCAGCTTTCTTCACAGTCCAACTCTCACATCCATACATGACCACGGGAAAAACAATAGCCTTGACTAGATGGACCTTTGTTGGCAAAGTAACGTCTCTGCTTCTTAATATACTATCAAGGTTGGTCATAACTTTCCTTCCAAGGAGCAAGCGTCTTTTAATTTCATGGCTGCAATCAGCATCAGCAGTGATTTTGGAGCCCAAAAAAATAAAGTCTGACACTGTTTCCACTGGTTTTCCATCTATTTCCCATGAAGCGATGGGACCAGATGCCATGATCTTTGTTTTCTGAATGTTGAGCTTCAAGCCAACCTTTTCACTCTCCTCTTTCACTTTCATCAAGAGGCTTTTGAGTTCTTCTTCATTTTCTGCCGTAAGGGTAGTGTCATCTGCATATCTGAGGTTATTGATATTTCTCCCAGCAATCTTGATTCCAGCTTGTGCTTCTTCCAGCCCAGCGTTCTTCATGATGTACTCTGCATACAAGTTAAATAAGCAAGGTGACAATATACAGCCTTGACATACTCCTTTTCCTATTTGGAACCAGTCTGTTTTATCACATGTACAGTTCTGACTGTTGCTTCCTGACCTGCATACAGGTTTCTCAAGAGGCAGGTCAGGTGGTCTGGTATTCCCATCTCTTGAAGAATGTTTCACAGTTTATTGTGATCCACACAGTCAAAGGCTTTGGCATAGTCAATAAAGCAGAAATAGATGTTTTTCTGGAATTCTCCTGCTTTCTCCATGATCCAGCAGATGTTGGCAATTTGATCTCTGGTGCCTCTGCCTTTTCTAAAATCTGCTTGAACATCTGGGAGTTCACAGTTCACATATTGCTGAAGCCTGGCTTGGAGAATTTTGAGCATGGCTTTACTAGCGTGTGAGATGAGTGCAATTGTGCGGTAGTTTGAGCATTCTTTGGCATTGCCTTTCTTTGGGATTGGAATGAAGACTGACCTTTTCCAGTCCTGTGGCCACTGCTGACTTTTCCAAATTTGCTGGCATATCGAATGCAGCACTTTCAAGCATCATATTTCAAGATTTGAAATAGCTCAACTGGAATTCCATCACCTCCACTAGCTTTGTTCGTAGTGATGCTTTCTAAGGCCCACTTGACTTCACATTCTAAGATGTCTGGCTCTAGGTCAGTGATCACATTATCGTGACTATCTTGGTCGTGAAAATCTTTTTTGTACAGTTGTTCTGTGTATTCTTGCCACCTCTTCTTAATATCTTCTGCTTCTGTTAGGTCCATACCATTTCTGTCCTTTATCGAGCCCATCTTTGCATGAAATGTTCCCTTGGAATCTCTAATTTTCTTGAAGAGATCTCTTGTTTATCCTATTCTGTTGTTTTCCTCTATTTCCTTGCACTGATCACTGAGGAAGGCCTTCTTATCTCTCCTTGCTGTTCTTTGCAACTCTGCATTCAGATGCTTATATCTTTCCTTTTCTCCTTTGCTTTTCGCGTCTCTTCTTTTCACAGCTATTTGTAAGGCCTCCTCAGACAGCCATTTTGCCTTTTTGCATTTCTTTTCCATGGGGATGGTCTTGGTCCCTGTCTCCTGTACAATGTCACGAACCTCCGTCCAGAGTTCATCAGGCACTCTATCAATCAGATCTAGTCCCTTAAATCTATTTCTCACTTCCACTGTATAATCCTAAGAGATTTGATTGAGGTCATATCTGAATGGTCTAGTGGTTTTCCCTACTTTCTTCAATTTAAGTCTGAATTTGGCAATAAGGAGTTCATGATCTGAGCCACAGCCAGCTCCTCGTCTTGTTTTTCCTAACTGTAGAGCTTCTCCATCTTTGGCTGCAAAGAATATAATCCATCTGATTTCGGTGTTGACCATCCGGTGATGTCCACGTGTAGAGTCTTCTCTTGTGTTGTTGGAAGAGGGTGTTTGCTATGACCAGTGCGTTCTCTTGGCAAAACTCTATTAGCCTTTGCCCTGCTTCATTCCGTGCTCCAAGGCCAAATTTACCTGTACTCCAGGTGTTTCTTGACTTCCTACTTTTGCATTCCAGTCCCCTATAATTAAAAGGACATCTTTTTTGGGTGTTGGTTCTAAAAGGTCTTGTAGGTCTTCATAGAACCATTCAACTTCGGCTTCTTCAGCATTACTGGTTGGGGCATAGGCCTGGATTACTGTAATATTGAATGGTTTGCCTTGGAAACGAACAGAAATCATTCTGTCGTTTTTAAGATTGCATCCAAGTACTGCATTTCGGACTCTTTTGTTGACCATGATGGCTACTCCATTTCTTCTAAGGGATTCCTGCCCACAGTAGTAGATATAATGGTCATCTGAGTTAAATTCACCCATTCCAGTCCATTTTAATTCACTGATTCCTAGAATGTCTATGTTCACTCTTGTCATCTCCTGTTTGACCACTTCCAATTTGCCTTGATTCATGGACCTAACATTCCAGGTTCCTATGCAATATTGCTCTTTACAGCACCAGACCTTGCTTCTATCACCTGTCACATCCACATCTGGGTATTGGTTTTGCTTTTACTCCATCCCTTTATTCCTTCTAGAGTTATTTCTCCACTGATCTCCAGTAGCATACTGGGCACCTACCGACCTGGGGAATTCCTCATTCAGTATCCTATCATTTTGCCCTTTGACACTGTTCATGGGGTTCTCAAGGCAAGCATACTGAAGTGGCTTGCCATTCCCTTCTCCAGTGGACCCCATTCCGCTGTGGTCCATGTTATCAGATCCACTACTTTCCTGTGATTATGATTTCCATGTGTCTGCCCTCTGATGCCCCCTCGCAATACCTACCGTCTTATTTGGGTTTCTGCTACCTTGGGCGTGGGATATCTCTTCACAGCTGCTCCAAGAAAGCGCAGCCACTGCACCTTACCTTTGATGAGGGGTAGCTCCTCAAGGCCGCCCCTCCTGACCTTAAACATGGAGAAGCTCCTCTCGGCCCTCCTGAGCCCGCGCAGCCACCGCCTATTGAACCTGGGGCAGCTCCTCTCGGCCGCTGGCCCTGGCCTCAGGCGTGGGGTAGCTCCTCACGGCCGCCCTTCTTTGCGTGGTCGGTTGTGCCGGGGCCAGCGTCTCTCGCGTCTGCGCCGCCGAGCCCGGCCGGCGTCTCTCGCGTCTGAGGCACCGGGGCGGGGCCGGCGTCTCTCGCGTCTGCGCCGCCGGGGCGGGGCCGGCGTCTCTCGCGTCTGTGCCGCGGGGGCGGGGCCGGCGTCTCTCGCGTATGCGCTGGCGGGGCGGGGCCGGCGTCTCTCGCGTCTGAGGCACCGGGGCGGGGCCGGCGTCTCTCGCGTCAGCGCCGCGGGGGCGGGGCCGGCGTCTCTCGCGTCTGAGGCGCCGGGGCGGGGCCGGCGTCTCTCGCGTCTGCGCTGCGGGGGCGGGGGCGGGGCCGGCGTCTCTCGCGTCTGCGCCGCAAAGAGGTTCGGCCGTTAGGAGCTACCCCACGCCTGAGGTGGGTTTTGGGAACAAAGCCTTCTCTGATTCCCCTGAAGGAAGAGATGGGTTGGAGGTATGCTGTGACTTCAGTCATAGAGGGCTGTGCAGTTACTCCAAGAATCAATCCCCTTCCAGGACCTCCCTGTTTGTATTATAGATCTCCCCTTTCTCATTTGTGGTTGAGGCCTGTGAGTCTCAAACTGGTCTCAAGCAGGTGTCTTGATGGTTAACTTAGGTCCAAGAGAAGCCAGAGCAGAACATTCCTTAGCTCTACTCAGGGTTGCATCAGGGAGTTGGATCTAAGATTTTCTGGTCTTGACAGAGGTACAGGTATTTTAGCACAACCCATTTCTTGTCCCTCTGTCCCATTTGTGAAGGAGTTTCATGTCAATGACTTATCAGGTCATTTAACTTCCTTGTTTGAACTGCTTTGATGTTTCCTTCTGTTTACAACATGAGATTTGAAATTGGCAAACAAGGACCGTTGCAATTCAGCTGTAACTATTGTTACCCTTGTTGTTAAAGTTAAAATATATATATATTTATAACTTTTTTATTATATTGAAGTATAACTGATTAAAAATGTTGTGATGGTTTCAGATGAGCAGCAAAGAAATCAAGCTATGCATCTACCCATATCCATTCTTCCCCAAAGTCCCTTCCCATCCAGGCTGCCACATGATATTGAGCAGAGTTTCCTGTGCTAAAGAGTAGGTCCATATTTTATATTTTTAATCATTTCCCCACTATTTCTTACAGAAGTCCTTGTGTCACAGTTGGATTGAATTGCTTAGACACACAGTGGAATATTGTATATTTCGGTGGGGTGAATAATTTTACCCTCTGAAATGCAGACAAAAACACTGTGAATTGATGACTACCAGTGGGAGAGTTCAGCCCTGTGGAGTGAGGATCCCAGGAGATTAACTTAATCATGCAGAAGGGAGATAACTTATGAAATGTTCTCTTTGCTTTCTTTCTTTCCTTTTCTTTTTTTGTAGCCTCTCCTGTCATTGTTTCCCCCAGCTCAAAATATTTTCTCATAGAATTCTTGAAGGTGGTATTAGTGCATTGTAACAGAGCTCATCGGTTGCCAGTCCATATTCCCTTTGTATTTTCTCCTCCTTTCCACTTCAGTGCAATTGCAAGCTTCTACATTTGTTTTCCTGAGAGTTTTTTCATAACTGGGAAACCTGCTTTGGCTGCCCATTTTTCTTTCTTCCAGGCTGGAAGTTAATAACCTCCACACTTCCTGAAACCCTCAACTATGGACAGATTGGAATTGTTGTTTCAGTATCCCAGCTCCTTTAGCAAAATATTTGGATAAGTCTGGAATGTCTAATTGCCTACCTTGGGATCCTCCAGAGGGATTAGCTACATTTGCTCCCAATGGGAGTTGCTTTGACTATTTACCCTTTGTTGGAAGACTTCTCTTCCTTATTTGACTTTTCTCTATCAGTCTTCCCTTCATTACCTAAATGAACTCTGCATTTGAACCTTTGTCTCAGGATTTATTTTTGGGGAGACTAATAAAGACATAGGGGCTGGTATATTTGGTCTAGCCACCATTTGTGACACTTTTAGATAATCAAGTTTGTATCCAGTTTCAAACAAATTAAAATTTTTTCCCATTAAGCTTTTTAACAGCTTAAAAATTGATATTGTCAGGTGGGTGCTATTTGTTATAATGGTTCCTTTAAGAGTACTATCATCAAACAGATTAATCGTTATAAAAAAAATGTTTAACTCAGTCACAGAAAGGAATGATGAACTGAAATACGCTACAACTTGGGCGACTTTGAGAACTTTATGCTTAGTAAAGGAAGGCAGTCACAGAAAGTCACATGTTGTATGATTTCTGCATATGGGCCGTCCAGAGTAGGCAAAGCCATAGAGACAGGGAGCAGATTAGTGGCTGCCAGGTAATGTAGGGGGGTGAGAATGGGAAGTGACTTACTGTAACGGATATAAGGTGTTATCCTGGGGTTATGAACTAGCTTTGAAATTACAGAAGAGTGGTGACTGCACCATACTGTGAATGCACTAAATGCCACTAAATTGTATACTTTAAGATGGCTGATTATAAGTTAAATGAATGTTGCCTCAATTAAAAAAATTAGATCCTAAAATTAATCTAAAAAAAAAAGAGTACTATCATCAAAACACCACCTATCTGCAGTCAGGCCTTTTTACTGTGGAAGATGGAGCATGCACGTAGATTTTCCAGGTAAAGGAATAATGGATTCATGTGACAGGTCACTGATTTTTTTCTCTTAATTGGTTATTAGCAATAAGCTTTCTTATAAGAGAAGTTTCAGAAGATAGTATTCCACTGAAGACACAGCTTGATTAACACACCCCTGTGAGCATAATGCTGTTGCCTCTTCTCTTAGAGAGCCCAAAAGATTGCTGTATGACTCAGTGGCGGATGTCTGAAGTATAGAACCATTTTCTTGTAGAGCATGTGCAGTAGAGATTACTTCATTCTGTAGCCAAGCCACATGGTTTCTGAAGAGCTTTCAAGTCATGTTGTTATAGACTATTTTCCTAGAATGTCTGTACCACTGGTTAATTCAATACTATAAACAATTACCGAATGATACCACTATTTTTTTCATACTCCTGTCTGGTGTCAGGTTACCCATCATCATTTTCTGGTTTTAAATCCCATTATGGTTGGTTGGAGGAGCCTGGCGGGGTATACTCCATGGGGTTGCAAAGAGTTGGACACTGCTGAGCACACACACACACGGTTGCTTTGAGTAAATCTTTTCCTCGTTTTGTTCATTCTTTTTTCCCCTTTCCTCTTCCCTTTCCCTTTCTCTGTTTCCCTCCTTCCCCCTCTTGTTCTCTTCCTCCCTCCCTGTCCCTCTTTCTCTTCTTCCTCACTGCCTCACTTTCTCCCCTCTTTTTGTGCCTTCTTCCATGCTCTGTGGGCTTCCCTTGTGGCTCAACTGGTAAGGAATCTGCCTGCAATGTGGGAGACCTGGGTTCAATCCCTGGGTTGGGAAGATCCCCTGGAGAAGGGAAAGGCTACCCACTCTAGTATTCTGGCCTGGAAAATTTCATGAACTGTATGGTCCATGATGTGGCAAAGAGTTGGACACGACTGAGAGACTTTCACTTCCACTTCCCATGCTGTGTGCTTAGTTGCTCAGTATCCTAATCTTTGCGACCCCATGGACTGTAGCCCATCAGGCTCCTCTGTCCATGGGGATTCTCCAAGCCAGAATACTGGAGAGGGTTGCCATGCTCTCCCCCAGGGGATCTTCCCAATCCAAGGATCGAATCCAGGTCTCCCTCATTGCAGGCAGATTCTTTACTGTGTGAGCCACCAGGGAAGCCCAAGAATACTGAAGTGGGTAGCTTATACCTTCTGCAGGGGATCTTCCCGATCCAGGAATGGAACCAGGGTCTTCTGCATTGCAGGTGGATTATTTACCAGCTGAGCTACCAGGGAAGCCTTCCTTCTTCCAAACATACATACATAATATATATTTATACATCTTTTCTTTATGCATACATCTGTTGATGGACATTTAAGTTGTTTTCATATCTTAGCTATTGAGAATAGAGCTACAATGAACACGGTAGTGCAGATGTCTCTTCAAGGTATTGATTTCAATTTCTTTGGATAAGTAGTCAGAAGAGGGATTCTTGGATCATATGGTACTTGTAGTTTTAATTATTTGAGGAAGCTTTGGATTGCCTGTTGATAGTCCTATCTTTTGTTTATCACTTTATCTCCATCCAATGATTAAGAAGAAGTTAATTTATAAATAAACTTAATAAGTAAATAAGTTTAATGAGTAAATGAGCTTAATAAGTAAAACACTCTCTTTTTAGATTTGTTGAATTTTGAGTTAAAGACTGCCCATAAACCCCTCTGGTGTAACTTCTCCTTCATTCCCTCCCTAAGCAAAAATATAGAATAATATTTATAAAAATAAATGCTGATTGTTTAGGATTTAACAGTAATTAGAACAGCTTGTGGATTTGAGAAATGTTAGGTTTAATTTTACCTTTTACATAGAGGGGGCTGAGGCTCAGAGGATTTTAATCACTTTCTGACAATGCACAGCCAGTAAAAGACAAAACTGGAATTCAAATCTAGATTATGGGTGTTTGGGTCCATTGCTCTTTGAGCCTGTGTCAATGAGTTGTTGGGGCAATGACTGCATTCTTGTGTGTTGCCTGCACAGTTCACAACATATTTATCAAAATAAACACATCATGATATTGGTATATTCTGTAGTGAAATCAGTCTCAAACCCTGTAATCTCTAACCTACTCAACAATAATCTGGATCTTACAGATCTTTATCGAATGAGAATTAATCAGAGCTCATGAATTGTCTTTGGATAGCCTTGTAGCTAACGCCACTTTTTTCTGTTGTATGGGAAAATAACCTCTTTTGACAATCCAAACTGACTTATTTTTATTCTTTATAAATCTCTAGTTATTAGTACAAGGAAAAATATTCAGTATGTGTAATAAAATAAAATTTTAGTAAAGATACTATAAGCACAAAATGAAATGGTAGAGAAAAATATTTGCAATGCATTTGACAGGTAAAGTGTTAATATCTAAAATAAGTAAAATATTTTTTTGAGCAAAATATGAAAAATTAAAAATGGATAAAGATGTTAACAAGCAAAAAGTAGAGAAAATCCACTGGCCAATGTCATAAGGAAAAAAATGCTCAACTATCACTAGTAAAAGAAGTGGACTGTCTGTTTTAACCCACCAAACTGGCAAAATTTAAGGTAATTTTATTAGCTCCTAAGGGTGAATGGGTACTTATAGTGGAAACGTCATTGTGCATAGCCTTGAGTGAAAGCAATCTAACAATATCTAAATATTAAGTGTACTGATCTTTGATCCAAAAATATCAATACATTCTTAGAAATCTATCTTATAAAAATAAAGGTATAAGTAGTTTAGAATAAGGGCTTCCCTGGTGGCTCAGATGGTAAAGAACCTGCACGCAATGTGGCAGACCTGGGTTGGATCCCTGGATTGGGAAGATACCCTGGAGGAGGGCATGGCAACCCACTCCAGTATTCTTGCCAGGAGAATCCCCATGGACAGAGGAGCCTGGCAAGCTACAGTCCATGGGGGTCACAAAGAGTCATGTGATTGTGTGTATAAGCATACAATTGCATGTGCATTAAGATTAATATGGAAGGATACACATTAGGTTATTCATATTGATTATTTAGTTGTGAGGTAATTGTGGACAGAAGTAGGGAAAGAATAAAGGTAACAAGAGAGGAAAAGATCATGTACATGTACACCCATGTACACCCATGGCTGATCCATGTCAATATATGGCAAAAACCTCTACAATATTGTAATTAGCCTCCAATAAAAATAAATAAATTAATTTTTAAAAATTAAGAAAAAATGAAGATGGCGTTCTGAGAGACAGCTTGTCTGTTGTGATCATATATGTAAAATTATATGTGTGTACGTTTACAATCATATGTATGTAAATCATATGCATTAATGTAAATTTTATACTCTGTCTATATTATACATATGCACATAAATACATCTAAAGAGATGAATAACTAAAATGTAATGATATGGAACCCTGGACAGTGGAATTGAGGTGACTGAAATATATTTATACTTTACTATTTAAAAAATGTTTAAAATGCCATAAGTGCTGGAGAGGATGTGGAGAAAAGGGAATGCTCTTGCACTGTTGGTGGGAATTTAAACTGATACCACCACTGTGGAAGACAGTATGGAGATTCCTCTAAAAACTAGAAATAAAACCACCGTATGACCCAGCAACCCTACTCCTAGGCATATACCCTAAGGAAACCAAAATTGAAAAGACACATGTATCCCATATGTAGTAAACAGTGCTGCTCATTGCAGCACTATTTATGATAGCTAGAACATGGAAACAACCTAGATGTCCACTGACAGTTGAATGGATGAAGTTGTGGTACATATATACAATGGAATATTACTCAGCCATAAAAAGGAACTCAAATGTGTCAGTTCTGATGAGGTGGATGAACTTAGAACCTATGATGCAGACTGAAGTGAGCCATAAAGAGAACTGAACACATATATACAGAATCTAAAAAATGGTACTGAAGAATTTGTTTACAGGGCAGCAGTAGAGAAACAGACATAGAGAATAGGCTTATGAACATGGGGAGAGGGGAGGAGAGGGTGAGATGCATGGAAAGAGTAACATGGAAACTTACATTACCGTAAGTAAAATAAATAGCCAATGGGAATTTGCTGAATGACTCAGGAAACTCAAACAGGGGCTCTGTGTCAACCTAGAGGGGTGAGATGGGGCAGGAGATGAGAGGGAGTTTCAAAGGGGAGAGGATATATGTATACCTATGACTGATTCATGTTAAGGTTTGACAGAAAACAAGAAAATTCTGTAAAGAAATTATCCTTCAGTTAAAAAATACATTAAAAATGTTTAAAATAAACAAGTATTATGTAAATAAGAAAGAGAATTAGGATATTTATTATCAAACAATTACTATGTTACAAATGCATTTGAGATAAAATGTTGAATGTAAGCTGCTGTGCAAAGAGCTGAAGCAATTTTCAGCTTCCTTGCTTCCTACCCTCAGGGAAACCATATAATATACCATTATTATATCATATTTTATATGATAAAATAATTATTTTGTCATGTAATGCAGTCACATTTCTTTTGCTTGTAGTAGCAGTAAACTGTAAACCATGAGACAGGTTTTCTTTAAGAGATTCAGAGACCCTTTCTATGAATGTCTATCAGGGACACACCTGAGCTTTACCTTTACCCTGTAGTCCATGAGCTATAGTTATCTGTGTGAAATACTTCATTCTCCTGCTATCTCACCACTTACCTTTCCATTGTTTGCATATACTGTTCCCCAGTTGACTCCTGTAACAACTAATCTCTCTTTTGGTCATAGCACGTCTCACAGTTTTAATTTTTTCTCATCCTACACTGTCAACTCCTTGAGGGACTGAAATGTGACTTACTGACTTATCTGATTTATTTCCTAGATATATACTTGATGTATTACAAGTATTCACTAAATGCTTTTAATGAATTAGCGAACAATAAGGAATGCAAATGTAATAGCCCTGAAACTAGACCAATTAACACTTTACATGCATGCTAAGTCGTTTCAGTTGTGTCCGACTCTTTGCGACCCTGTGAACTGTACCCACCAGGGACAGGCTCCTTTGTCCATGGGATTCTCCAGGCAAGAATACTGGAGTGAGTTGCCATGCCCTCCTCCAGAGGATCTTCCACACCCAGGGATTGAACCCAGGTCTCCCAGGTCTCCTACATTGGCAGGCGGGCTCTTTACCATTAGAGCCACCTGGTGGGACTAGGTGAACACTAACAAACACTTTAACAAACTTTACTTCCTCCCGCACATCTTCAGCTGTTGTTCAGTTGCTCAGTTGTGTCTGACTCTGCGACCCCACGGACTGCAGCATGCCCAGATTTCCTGTCCATCAGCATCTCCGGGAGCTTGCTCAGCCTCGTGTCCATTGAGTCAGTGATGCCACCCAACCATCTCATCCTCTGTCATCCCCTTCTCCTCCCGCCTTCCATCTTTCCCAGCATCAGGGTCTTTTTAAATGAGTTAGTTCTTCGCATCAGGTGGTCAAAGTATTGGAGCTTCAGCTGCAGCATCAGTCCTTCCAGTGAATATTCAGGAGTGATTTCCTTTTGAATTGAATGGTTGGATCTCCTTGCAGTCCAAGGGACTCTCAAGAGTCTTCTCCAACACCACAGTTCAAAAGAATCAATTCTTTTTGGCTCAGCCTTCCTTATGGTCCAACTCTCACTTCCATACATGACAACTAGGAAAACCATAGCCTTGACTAGATGGACCTTTGTTGGTGAAGTAATGTCTCTGCTTTCTAATATGCTGTTTAGGTTTGTCATAGCTTTTCTTACAAGGAGCAAGTGTCTTTTAATTTCATGACTGCACCATCTGCAGTGATTTTGGAGTCCCCCAAAATAGTCTGTCACAATTTCCATTGTTTCCCCATCTATTTCCCATGAAGTGATGGGACCAGATGCCATGATCTTCTTTTTTTGAATGTTGAGGTTTTTTTTTTCTTTTTCTTTTTTTTCAAAAACAATTTTAGAAATCTTTACTTAAAAACAACCTTATCTTAACATGGAGTAACTTTGGTTTTACGAGAAGCAAGCAAAGTACAGAAGCAAAAATGCATTACAGGAGCATTAAGTTCTAATGTGACCTACATTAGGTCACAGCGTCTAATCTGAAATCACACCCATAATATAATTTTTCAGGATATCTGGGAAATAGTTATTTCCCAGGATGTCTGAACCATAGCTACTCTATTTTGACTTTTAATTGTAAAAAAAAAAAAAATTTTAATAGCCAAAGCAGATTTCACCATTAATGATGTCAGTGTTTTTCTAGGTATAAGAAGATGCAAGAATTGGAACTCATAAAACCTTTTTCTGAAAAGATCTAACTATCTGAAGGCCTGTTCTGCTGAATGTTGAGTTTTAAGTAATCTTTTTCACTGCTGTCTTTCACTTTGATCAAGAGGTTCTTTAGTTCTTCTTAGCTTTCTGCCATAAGGGTGGTGTCATCTTCATATCTGAGGTTATTGATATTTCTCCCTGCAATCTTGATTTCAGCTTGTGCTTCATCCAGCCTGGCATTTTGCATGATGTACTCTGCACATAAGTTATATAAGCAGGGTGACAATATACAGCCTTGATGTACTCCTTTCCCAATTTTGAAATTGGAAAACATCTTCAAAGAACAAAATAATTTCCCATATTTTCTCTCCAGAACCAAGAAGTCTGAATGAAGTGATGTTTGTAGGTTTTTGGATCCCGGCTCCTTTGTTTGCATTGGAAACAGCCTGTGCCTTGCCATAGATTCCCCAAGAAACCCAGGAATTGTGGGCGACTGTTTCTTAGGCTCCAGTTCTCAGAAAACTTACCAGTAGAGCTATCGTTATTATCTATAAAATTTTGTTTCAAAGATACCAAAGAGTGAAAATAAGTCTTTCTTCCTTCTTCAAGACATCCTCTTGCAAAATGCAACCATGGTTAGGTTTCTTATTTATCCTATGAAAGATATTCCTTTTTTTAAACCACAAGGACAAATTTATAATCTCATCAATAAATGATAACTTACATACTATCCATCATTTATTCACTTAATAACAAATATAAGTTGGAGGTAGTTCCGTATCTGTATATCTAAAATTCTCCCATTTAAGAAATGCTACATCATATTCCATTGCATGAATGTCATACATATTGAAATATGTCTCAATAAATAGGCATTTGAGTGGGTTCTAAAAATGCATTTTTCACATATGTATGATTATATGTGTAGATTGTGTATCTAAGAGTGAGTACAATTGCTGGGATAATGGATATGTGAATTTTAAATTTTCTGAAATTGTTTGCAATGGCCTAAGTAGAAGTTGCACCAGTTTAGACTTTTATCAGTAATGCATGCTTTCCCCTTTTACATGAAAGAATATTTGATGGTTGTACACCAGAATGCCAAACTCTTCAATATTTTCTTATAGTTTATTATGTATTTCTCTCTTTATGAGTACAATGAGAAGTATAAAGATTTTTCTAAACATTTTAAAGTTATTACCAGAGCAAATCACTCAAATTTTCCATTCTTCACCTTCTTGATCTGCAGAATGAGGGAGTTGGATAAAGTCTCTGAGTCCTTTCTCCTAAAATTTTGGGAAAAGTACGAATAGCCATGATGAATAGGTTCAACAATAAGATGAACAATTCTCAAAGTGTTCAGTTCAGTTCAGTTCAGTCACTCAGTCATGTCCTACTCTTTGCAACCCCATGGACTGCAGCATGCCAGGCCTCCCTGTCTATCACCAACTCCTGGAGTTTACTCAACTTACGTACATTGAGTTGGTACTCACTATTTACTTAAGATTTTTTAACCTGGAAAAGTATAAAGATAGCCCAGTTGCCCAAAGATTTCCCCTTTTGTTTTTTGACCAAGTTTCTTATTTTTGTATTTCCAGAAATTTCTGCAGGGCATATTTTGTATCTTTGTTCCTCAGACTATAGATCACAGGATTAATGAGTGGGGTTCCCACTGAATAAAACAGAGTCACAAGCTTCTGTATTCCAGCATCATGCTCAGATGTTGGGCTCAGATACATGACCATCACTAAGCCATGGAAGAGTGAGACCACAGCCAGATGAGACCCACAGGTAGAGAAAGCTTCCCTTGTCCAGCTGCTGAAGGGACTTTAATACAGCCCTCAAGACCAGAGCATAGGACCCCATGATGCAGAGAAAGGAATAAATAAGAGGAGAGAACTTATGACTGCCCCAAAAATTCCATTACTGAGGTTCTAGCACAGGTGAGTGCTAGAAGAGGACCTGGGTCACACAGGAAGTGGTCAATGATCCTGGACCCACAGAAGGACATTTGGGAGATGATGATGATGGGGACGGGGAACCAGAGGAAACCAAGTGCCCAGCAGCTGATCACAGGATTGGTGCAGAGACGTCCAGTCATGAGAGTGGAGTAATGTAGAGGCCAGCAGACGGCAAGGTATCGATCAAATGCCATAATAGCCAAGAAAAAACATTCTGTAGAACCCAAGGAGAAGAAAAAGTAGAACTGGAGAAAGCACCCAGAGAAGGAAATGAGCTTGTTGTCAGAGAAGAAGTTGGCCAACATGTTGGGGACAGTGGAGGTGACATACCAGATCTCCAGGAAGGAGAAGTTGGCCAGCAGGATGTCCATGGGGGTGTGGAGTCTCTGATCGCAGCACACAGCACAGATGATCGAACCGTTGCCCATGAGGGTCAGGAGGTAGACAGCAGAGCAGAGCACAAAGAGGAGAATCTTCCCCTCCCTGGGGCAAGGGAAGCCCAGGAGGATGAAGCCAGTGATGGTGCTGGAGGTGTTGGGGGTGTTGGAGATTTTCATGAGTCTGCGAGCTGTGAAAGGTCATAATTACTGAATATCCCTGGAATAGCAGAGAAGCTTCATTTTCTTTGTCCCAACATGAAGCTGAGATTTATTTACTTGTTGTTAATTCATTATAATTGAGTGTTTACGTTTAAATATTGGGGATACAGCAATGAACACAAGAGATTAAAACTCATACCTCATGTAGCTTATCCCAGTAGGAGAATGCAATGTGTAATTCTTTTGAATTAAATACATTGAGTTATTGTTCTTCTTGGCAAACTGCTTCTTAAGGGTAGGCTGAAGTTATTGCTATGTCAAACAGTAGTGTCATGGTGATGACTGGGGGTGTACATGATCTTGCATTTAGAAGGGTTTCTATAATTTCCTTATAATGAAAATTGCATTTCCTATGTACTCCTTGAGTTGTCACCTAATGTAGCTGCTTGTAGGCAGGTACCTTGTTGGATCATGTGATTTTGAAGCAGGAAAATATGTGTGACTTTTGATGCCATTTAAAAGTTGACATTTGGCTATCTTCCAACCTAACTTGTTGATTCATTCTCTCTAGTATCATTAGCTAACAATTTCATAAGTAAATCAGTCAACTTTGATGGGGAAAATTTCCTGAAAAAATAGCTCCAAGAAAGAGGCCATCTAAATAGATTTATTGAATAATAAAATTAATATATCAATAATATGAACATGTTGAAATAGTTCTGTCTATTCTCTGTGATAAAAATGCAGTGCTTTGCACAGCACTTTGGAACCCATTCTTCTCGGTCAAAATCAGTATTACTTGGTTCTCAGGTCAAGGGGTACTCACTCATGTGTTCAATAAGAACTCCCATGATTCTGTCCATTTCTATCTTAATGTGCATTACCTCAGTGCCTTGCTGGCTTCAGCTAGAGTGAGATTGGGAGGGGAGAAGATGACTGCATTATGTGTTCAGCTTCTCTATGCTTTTGCTCAGCTTGTAAATTTATCTGTCAGCTCATGCAGCTCAATTTCAAAAAACATACAACCCAATCAAAACATGGGAGAAGACTTAACCAGAAATTTCTCCAAAGAGGACATGCATATGGCCAACCAACACTTGAAAAATGCTCAACATTGCTCACTATTACAGAAATGCAAATCAAAACTACAATGAGGTATCCCCTTACACCAGTCAGAATGATCATCATCAAAAAATCTACAAACAGTAAATTCTGGAGAAGGTGTGGAGAAAAGGAAACCCCCTTACACTGTTGGTGGGAATGTAAATTGATATAGTCACTATCGTGAACAGTATGGAAGTTCCTTAAAAAACCAAAATTAGAGCTACCGTATGACCCAGCAATCCCTCTCTTGGGCATATATCAGGAGAAAAACATAATTCAAAAAGATACATTGCACCTCAATATTCATTGCTGCACTATTTACAATAGCCAGGACATGGAAGCAACCTAAATGTCCATTGATGGGTGAATGGATAAAGAAGATGTGGTACAATGGAAAATTACTCAGCCATAAAAAGTAGCAAAATTGTACCATTTGCAGATACATGGATGGATCTAGAGACTGTTGCACATAGTGAAGTAAATCATAAAGATAAAAACAAATATTATATCAATTTTATGTGAAATCTAGGAAAATGATACCAATGAACTTATTTACAAAGCAGAAATAGAGATACAGACATAGAAAACAAATGTATGGATACCGAGAAGGGGAAGGAGGAGTTGGGATGAACTGAGAGATTACACTTCTATGGATAAACTAGGTAACTAATGAGAACCTACTGTATAGCATAGGGGACTCTACTCAGTGCTCTGTGGTGACCTAAATGGGAAGGAAATCCAAAAAAAGGGATATATGTATGTCTATAGCTGATTCACTTCGCTGAAGTGAATGCTGAATTAAAACTTTCATTATGTTTTAATAGCACATCTCTCTTTCTACTATCCTTTGTACACAGTTCAGCTGTAGTTATGTTTATTTCTAAAATATGCCTTGAGCCCTGATGCATCTGCTTCTCTCTTTCCCCAGCACCCTAATAGTTTAAGTTACCCATATTGTTTCTCTAAATTACTGCAAAGGTCTCCCAAATGATTTCTCTGATTCCTGCCTTTGCTTCTATACAATCAGTTCTCTACACAGCAGACAGACTGACCTTTTAAGAGTGTAAATAAGATCATGCAATTTCCTTATGCAAAAACATCCCACAACTCAACCTGGAATAAAATCCAAGTTCCCTTTTATGATACATGGGCCCCTGAATGATCTGGCTTCCACTTATTTTACCATTTTCTTCCCTTTTCCCTTTTCTGATCTGTCTTTTCCTATTCCCCCTTCTTCATTTACACAGGCCTTCTTTGTATCCTGGAATATACAACTTCTTTACTGACTGGGTTCTTTGCTTTAAATGTTCTATTCACCTGGAAATGTATCTGGAGCCCATTTTTCACTTTCCAGCCTAATTATTCTGTTCTTCTGAACACCTTGTGTAAGTATCTCTGTCATTCTTTTGTTTGTAAATTCCTATCAAAGTCTGAAATTCTTCTGTTTCTTATGTGTGTATCTTTGCCAGCCAAATGAGGGCAAGAACCTTGTCTGTTGGGTTCATTGTTTTATTAAAATTGTGGCACAAAATAGTTTTAATTGTTTTATTAATTGCTTTTTTTCAAAATTATGTTTCTGATTATAAAGTTTGGTTATTACTGAAATTTTGGAAAATGTATGCATTATAATGAAGAGAATAAAAGCTTCCTTAATATCTATACATAAAACATATTTTGGAAGAAATATATTCCAAGCCTGAAAACTATAGAGTTTTGTTTTCTACAGTGGAGTGGAGTCCTGGTATCCTCACTAACTTCTCTCAGCAGCCAGCCTGGATGATTCCCCTGTGAGCACAGTCCTTTCCTTGCTGGCCTGGACAGGCTACTCCATACAGAAGCACAGCTTCCAGAACTGGACCACCTGAGTCTGAATCCTACCTCCACCACATTATAGCCGTGGATGCTAGACCAAGTATTAACCTCTCCATGGTTTGGTGTCCTTTTCTATAAGGTGAAGTGAATACAACTACAGAGGGCATTTTGAAGATTACAGAAAGAATAGTTTTAAAATGCCTAGCAATATACATAGGGTATATATATATACATATACATATATATCCTATTGTTTAAACTTTTTCAAAAGCCCCAAAGCAAAGTGTATTTATCCACTACTGATGAGTGGCAGGCAATTATGTTATGCTAGAAATTGTACTGAATTTGGATACAAGAGCCCAGGATTTGAATTCCAACACCTAAACATTGCATTGTCGTGGCAAATTCTATAAGCCAGTTATTTTTTGATCTTAGTTTCCTCAGATGTCAGATGGAGATGATAACACCTTCCCCAGAGGGTTGTTATGAAAACTATTGAATGGAATAATAAATTGACAAGGTGGAAGCAGCTTCTCAATATCTGACATGTGGTAAATATTAGATGTTTTGGGTAAAATTGTGGTGGAGTTACAGGAGACATTTTTCTCCAGAGATGTAGATTCTCCATCTATATTTTAATATTTTTCTCTTCTAAAAACTGAATTACCTTCTTTCCTGAAGTAAGAAAGGGATTCTCAACTGAAGCTTCTCAGTTTTTTACAGACTTTTCTGAGTAGAAGCAGTTGTCTTTGTAGTAACCAGCTGGGAGAGAAGGTGTGAAGAGTAGGTTGGATGGGGATCAGTGAATGTATGTGCTTTAGGATCCATGGATGATAAGCACAGCTTGTCTTGTCCTCCTTGAGGAATCATTTGCTGCCTCTAGAAGGATTGTGCCAGGAGACAGGTCTATTCTAGTTCTTCCCGTGTTCACTTCCTATCTCCTCTGGAGACAGTGGTGCCTTCATTATTGCTTTTATTTTCCCCAGTGATGGAGGAAGTAATATCTTTTCCTTAGTTTTAGTCTCTTAGAGATGGCCAGAGATTCAATCGACAGGTTCATCAGTCACTCACCAAATCTGTTCAGAATACTTCTCATATGATCAGGGGAGATTCTGTCAAACAAAACCCAAGCCAAGGTGTTCGTCTTGCTGGAGTTTGTTCTTTGGTCTTCTGATAAGTTGTTGTCAACTGTGGGTGCTGGGAACAGGTGCTTGTCTTGCTATCAGACAGAGGAGACTGGTTTTAGGGAGTAACGAAGCTGTGCAATCCCTCTTTCCCCCAGACTATCATGGCCTTTTTCTGTAGAAAAAATAGAAATCCTGTGTTGAATCTGATAAGCATTTATCATTTAGAAAGAGTTACTTACAGTTTCAAATAAGAAAATTTAATTTTGAATAAAAATTTTTTTCCCAAGAATTGAGTTTTCTTTTAAAAGTCTGTTTTAAATCTTCGAGGTTTTCACCAATTTACTAACACAAAAAGGCTCATTTTATTTTAAAAAATGATCAGTATCTAAACTTGATTGGATCATGGGCCAGAAAAATAAAATCTCTCTTCACCTTTTGCTATAAAAGATATGAGCAGTATAATTTGGGAAATTACAGAATAAGGTCTTTATATTGCATAATGGTATTAAAGCAGCATAGATTTCTTAACTTTGATAATTATGCGAGGTTATGTGAGAAAATATTTTTAATTCTAGAAAATACACACTAAATCATTTAGGTAAGTTGTCTTCAGCTTACACTTAATAGGTATATATATAGAGACAGTCAGACATATGGACAGAGAGAGGGTAATAGATGTAAAAGGACACAGAGAGACTGTAAGAAATAGTGGTAAAATTTTAATGATTTGAAGTCCGGATGAAGGGCATATAGACATTTTGTACTTTACTATTATTGCAACTTTTCTGCAAAGCTGAAGTTTTGTTTGATAATAAAAAACAATACCAATAATCAGCTCACTTTTATTTATCAAATATGCCTTTTTTCCCCCCTGGTTCTCAAGGTCTTATTTGGAAGCAGTTAGTCTTTTTAAACATCTGCAAACAAAATACAATTTTTCTTATGATTTAGCTGAACTGAACTGAACTTTAAAGAAGATAACAAAAAGAAGAAAAATTGCAAAAATATAGAGAAAGGTTTTAGGGAGTTATTTCAGCTGTAGTAACATATTAGCAAGTAAAGGTTATTTTGCTTTTTGCTGCATATCTTTTGTGGCTTACGCCTGACTGAATATATGACTCCCAGAAATCCATCACTGAATATTTACTATGTATGTGCCACTCCTCTGGATTGTGAATGAATATGAAAATTGGAAAAACAGAGAAATGCAAAGAACATTAAAACTTGTCCTCATTTATCATGGGAATTTAACATGAATATTTCAGAAGAAAAAATACGAAAAAGTGCCACAGATATTTTATACAATTATTAATGATAAGAACTTGGAGCGCTAAAGAACATTGACCTTGGGATAGGAAATGAACTATATCTTAGATATAAAGGCCCATTAGTATCCAAAACATATTTTGTATGACTCTATCACTGAAGTAAAATGCAAAAGCTTCTTCAGTTTATACTTTGTGATATTTCTTTAGAATTATTTTCCATATCTTCTCAAATATGTTTATATATATACTTAAGTATGCATCTATCCATATTTATAAATAAACAGGGTTGTAAATTGTGATTTGTATTAAATTTTGCAGACCTATTTACTCTATTCTAGAAATTCATTTGTACTTTTGAGAAATATCAATTTAAATAGTAGTGAAATGTAAACTGTGGCCAACTCTGTAGGGACATATTAATTCAGAACTAGAAAGTATGCAATATGATTGATAACAGTCTTCAGTTTGAAATGTTGCTAGCATGATTTCACCTTCCTTTATACATTATCAGTTGATATATCAAAGTTGAGAAACTTCCCCTCTTCTGCATGGTACCAGTGAAACTGACTGATGAGAAGCTGGATGGGCTAACGGACCTCTTCCCTTCTGTCCAATACTAAGGGCTCACTTTTCTATCTTCAACTCCGGCTCCCATTCCCTCAGGGTACCTTGTGGCTGTCTCTTAATTTAATTCAGAGAAAATTAAGAAAATACAGAAAATTAAGAAAATTTTGAAGTTACAAATATTAGTTTTGTTAGAAAAAATAAGGGACAAATGGTTAGTGAGGTTGTATATAGATGAGCATCCTTAAGATATGCTAGTTTTTTTATTTCCAATATTCTGGGAAGTGGGTCTTGGAGGATCCTGCTGTGATTTATGTCGGAGAGTGTTTTGCCTACATTCTCCTCTAGGAGTTTTATAGTTTCTGGTCTTACATTTAGCTCTCTAATCCATTTTGAATTTATTTTTGTGTATGGTGTTAGGAAGTGTTCTAGTTTCATTCTTTTACAGGTGGCTTACCAGTTTTCCCAGCACCACTTGTTAAAGAGACTGTCTTTTCTCCATTTTATATTCTTGCCTCCTTTGTCAAAGATGAGGTGTCCATAGGTGCGTGGATTTATCTCTGGGCTTTCTATTTTGTTCCATTGATCTATATTTCTGTCTTTATGCCAGTACCATGCTGTCTTGATGATTGTGGCTTTGTAGTAGAGCCTGAAGTCTAGCAGGTTAATTCCCCCAGTTCCATTTTTCTTCCTCAAGATTGCTTTGGCTATTCGAGGTTTTTTGTATTTCCATATAAATTGTGAGATTATTTGTTCTAGTTCTGTGAAAAATATCGTTGGTAGCTTGATAGGGATTGCATTGAATGTATAAATTACTTTGGGTAGTATACTCATTTTTACAATATTTATTCTTCCAATCCATGAACACGGTATATTTCTCCATCTATTAGTGTCCTCTTTGATTGCTTTCAGTAGTGTTTTATAGTTTTCTATGTACAAGTCTTTTGTTTCCTTAGGTAGATATATTCCTAAGTATTTAATTCTTTTCGTTGCAACAGTGAATGGAACAGTTTCCTTAATTTCTCTTTCTATTTTCTCATTATTAGTGTATAGGAATGCAAGGGATTTCTGTGTGTTGATTTTATATCCTGCAACGTTACTGTAATCATTGATTAGCTCTAGTAGTTTTCTGGTAGAGTCTCTAGGGTTTTCTGTGTAGAGGATCATGTCATCAGCGAACAGTGAAAGTAGTTCTTTTAAACTGGGAAACTGAGCTAGATTTATCATTATCATTATTTACAAAATAACTTACTGGAGATTCAAAGTATTCTTTATATACTATTACATATCTTCCTTGACCTGAAATAGGTTTACATCCTAATAAAACCTTTAAAATTGCAAATATGATAAGTAAATAAATGCTCTAAAATTTTTCGATTTTTTAATTGGAGGAAAATTGGTTTACAATGTTGTGTTGGTTTCTGCAGTACAACAACACGAATCAACCATAATTATACATATATCTCCTCCCTCTTGAGCCTTAAAAATGCATTTATTACACCTAACTTGCCAAATATCACAGTTTAGCCTAGTTTACCTTAAATGTTCTCAGAACATGTATTAGCTTACTTTTGGGCTAAAGTCATCTGACATAAAGCTTATTTCATCATAAAATTGCTGAATTTTCATAATATTATTGTTGATTTATTGAGTACTGTATAGAAAATGATAAACACAATGGCTGCATGGGTACTGAATGGTATAAATGTATAGGTTGTTTACCCTCATGATCATGTGACTGACTGGAAGCTGTGGCTCAGAGCTGAACCTAGCATTGTGAGAGAGTATCATACTACTTATCAACAGGCCAGAAAAATATAAAAATTCAAAGTATGGTTTTTACCAAATGTGTATTATTTTCTCACAACTGTAAAGCTGAAAACTGGTTAAATAGTAAGTTGGGGACTATCTGTACTTGGTATTGAAACATTTGAAAATAAAGCATACAATTGGGGAAAAAAAAACCCAAAATAGAAAAAGAAAAAAAAAAAAAGACCTCCCAAACCTCCATATTACTGCTCAAACGTTGCCATTTCAAATATTTTGAAATGCTTCCCTTTGTATTTTTTTCTAAAGACTAGATTTTAATTTTTCTGCACGTGTGTCATATTGTATTTACAATAGTATGCTATACTTATTCATTAAGTTTTTATCAACCATTTACCCAAACAATAATAGTTGAATATTATTTCAGCTTTAGAGGCACATGGAGAATTTTTCCTGCTTTTAAACAATATATGTAAGTCTGCTATGACAAATAAATGGTGATGATGAATATGAGTTTGGACTCAGAGAAACCTGATTGAATCCCTGCTTTTCTAGTTACTATTAAACTGTATTACTGGTAAATTGTTACCTATTCTCTCCAGGCCTTAGTTTTCTACTCTGTAAAACATGTAAAATGGTAATGGCTCATATCATGTAATGAGGATTAAAAGAGAGATTGTTTACAAAATGCTTAGCTTGGGAGCTCACATGTGATAACCTAACATTAAGAGATGCCATAGCATAACACTTTATAGTATGGTTTTTGGAGTCATAGCTGGTTCCAACACTCATTAACTGTTCGGGCAACTTGCTTATTCAATCTAGGCTTTAGTTCCCTCATCTATAAAATGAAGATATGAATGGTATGCTTGAGGCTGTACATTACTTGCATGGCTAAAGTGGAAGTTCATTTTAGGCACATTGAGAGTTAGCTAGTGTAGCTATCGTGACTTTTAAAATTACTTCACAACTTTTAAGTCCAACATATAGGACAATTTGCTTTTGAAAGCCAAGACCATTTCCTATTCCGGTTGCATCACTTGGTTCTACTTTTTACCCCCAGAACAACTGCACAGTTCTACTTTGTCATGGAAAATGATCAGCCCTTGGCCATCTGCCGCTCACTGAAATACTTCATTGTCATGAAAGATCTGAGGTAGGTTGATGTGTCTTTTTTGGCTCATTGATTTACTTAAGCACTCAAGTGTTATTTTCTTTCTAAGTGACATGGTCTTGTAGGTTGAGTTCCCTGGAAACAAATACTAATAATAAATATCAGTAATATTTGTACTGTGATGGCATCTGAAGATTGAGTTTTATATTTTAATACCTCTATCCCAATGATGTGCTTCTTTATTTCTATTTGTCTTTTTTTGGGCTTTTTTTGGATTTATTTATTTTTAATTAAAGGATAATTGCTTTATAGTATTGCTTTGGTTTCTACCAAACATCAGCATGAATCAGCCATTTTTCTATCTATATCTGTTTGATGAATTGTGAATTATATTCCATCTTGAAATTGTATTTATTTCGATTAAGGATGCTCATTAATATATTAATAGGTTTGGCCAATTATAAGTCATGATGGGTGGTAAATGCTACACGGACATCTATTTGAGGAATACTTCTATTCTGTATATTGTAGTATACTAGTAAATAGATAGTAGTCTGGGAATGGTTATATGCATTTTTTGGAACTTGCCATGATTTCTTACCCCTTCATACTCATGGGTTTTTATCCGTGCCTTCCTTTATCTGCTCCCATAGCAACTTAAAATTCCCTTGTTTATAGAACATCTTGCTTCATTAACTACTTGTTCATGATCCCCAGAAGAGAAGGAAATGTGTCTTATTTGCTTCTGTATATGGCTTGTCCCTTCCAGTTCAGTGCCTAACATATTGAATGTGTTTGTTTTAGTGAATAAGTGACTATGGAGGAAGATGATACAACAGTTATTTTTAAAAAGCTGCTTTCACTTTTTCATAGTTTATTACTCTCATAGGTCCTCAGAAGAGGAAGACATTTCTTACTTTGTTCTGGCTGAACAAAAGAATTTTAGTGAGATGACATGAAGAGGTTGTCAGTTTCTTTTTTTTTTTTTAATTTTCCTCTGAGGAACAGTCTTCTTTTTAGTTTCTCAAAGAATCACAGAATTATGAAAAAATGTTACTTTGGTTCCAATTTCATAGTAAAATAGTTTCAAATTTTATTTTTAGATGATAATAATAAATATTGTTTAAATGAAATACATGCATATGGAAAAATTTAAAATATACAAAGGCTTGTATGTACAGAGAAAATGTTTCCTTCTCTCCCTGTCCCTAGATACCCAGTTCTGTTTCTCAAAAACATCACTGTTCTTAGTTTCTTCTTTCAGAGATACACAATGTGTTTATGAACATAAATATGTAGATATTTATGTAATCTTTCTTCATATGAAAGATGGCCCAAGACAGATCTCTTTCATCTCACTTTTTCTTTAACTTTGAGGGTACTTTTATATCAACATGTACAGATCTTCATTTTTAACAGTTTTATAGTATATTCCACCCTACGTATATACAATAATTTATCTAATTAGTCCTTAATTAATGGGATTTGGATTGTTCCAATCTTTTCCTATTAGAAACAGTAGTCAATATTCTTGTACACATGTCATTTTTCTTATTTGTGAGTATACTCCTCAGATAAATACCTAAGAGTGGAATTGCTGAGTCAGAGGGTATGCCCTTTAAATTCTGATAGTTATTTTCTCGGTGTGTATGCCCAGGAGTGCGATTGCTGGGTTGTATGGCAGTTCTATTTCTAGTTTTTTTGTGGGAGAGGGCGAGGGTGGAATGATTTGGGAGAATGGCATTGAAACGTGTATATTATTGTATGTGAAATGAATCGCCAGTCCAGGTTCGATGCATGATACAGGATGCTTGGGGCTGGTGTACTGGGATGAACCAGAGGGATGGGATGGGGAGGGAGGTGGAAGGGGGGTTCAAGATGGGGAACGTATGTACACCCGGGGCAGATTCATGTCAATGTATGACAAAACCAATACAATATTGTAAAGTAATTAGCCTTCAATTAAAATAAATAAATTAAAAAAAATAAATTCTGATAGTTTTTTGGCAAAATGTCCTCCATAGATATTGTACCAATTTATGCTCTACCAGTAAGGGAAGAGATTGCTGTTTTTCTCAACATTATTTTTGATCTTTGTCAATTTGTGGGGAAAAGAGATATATTTATTATAGCTTTCTTTGTACTTCTCTAATTCTGAACAAAATAGAATGTCTTTTTAGATATTTAAAAGCCTTTCCTTTGTTATTTACTTTTTTTCATTTATTTATGACTTTATTTTGCTGATGCTATTTTTCATATTGACCTGAAGATATATACAATATTAAAATTGATGTTATCATGATAGATGTTTTAGAAGACAGAAATAAAAGCACTACCAGAAAAGTAAAGAGTTTGCTGGTGTTGGAAGAGTAATAGGAGACAAGTTTTGCCCCAGGATTGTACAATTTGTAAGAGCAAATACAAAAAAAAAAAAAAAAAAAAAGAGGCGTAAGTATCCATTCTGAAGATAAAGGAAGAAACTTTCCCCTCTTCCTGTTTTCAGAACACTTACTTTAGAAAACTTGTACTTGTTTCTCTGTCATTGAAATGAATGTAAAATTTAAAAGTTTTAAATTTTGACAGGTTTTTCAGCACCCTTGCCAGATTTATGACCTAGGAATGTCTTTGTCAAGGACCTGGGAAGACTCTCTGAAATGTAATAATCAAGATAGAAAGGCCCCAATCTTCCATTTCCTGTGGGAAGATAGGCGCATAACATTGGTGGCCTAATTTTGAAGTTGAGAAAACTACCTCTTGTTATATAGAAATCTCTTTTCTTCTTTGTGTGAAGCCAATTAGCAAACACAGATGGCCAGTCCAATTACCAGGTGAATCTAGGATGAATTGACTTGTGTGATGAAATGGTCCAGTCTTTTTGAGGATTAGTTTTTATCTTGAGAACCTGTATGTAATGGGTTGTATTTGCCTGACTATAAAAGGATAAAATTTCTTTCAGTCTTTGCCATTTCTCAGTGGGTTGCCTGAGATGCCCATAGTCTCCAGCTTTAATGCTTATTCAATAATCAGTGAGTTCAGTTCAGTCGCACAGTCATGCCTGACTCTTTGTGACCCCAGGGACTGAAGCATGCCAGGCTTCCCTGTTCATCACCAACTCCCTGAACTTGCTGCAACTCATGCCCATCGAGTCAGTGATGCCATTCAACCATCTCATCCTCTGTCATCCCCTTCTCCTCCTGCCTTCAATCTTTCTCAGCATCAGGGTCTTTTTCAATGGGTCAGTTCTTCACATCAGGTGGCCAAAGTACTGGAGCTTCAGTCCGGCCAATGAATATTCAGGACTGATTTCCTTTAGGATTGACTGGTTTGATCTCTTTGCAGTCCAAGGGACTCTCAAGAGTATTCTCCAACACCACAGTTCAAAAGCATCAATTCTTCTACTCTCAGCTTTCTTTAAGGTCCCACTCTCACACCCATAGATAATAAATAATAAAACTGCTTTATTCTCTTCCACCACTGTGGAGAGGTTTTCTAGATTGTCAGGAAATTTATATTTAATTATATTTCCCAGCAAACTAAACTCAGTTTTTCAATCTATGGCTCTATCATTTGCAAAACTGGGGATATGCAGTACATCTTTGAGATGGCTTATTGTCCTAAAGTCAGTTAGTCTTCTTTTTAACCAAGAAATTAAAAACAGCTTCTGTCCCCCCAAATATTTTAAATCAAGACCCTTACTTTTATGTTCCTAATAATTTCTTCATAGCATGTTTCATATCTTTGTTTCTCAGACTATATATTACAGGATTAATGAGTGGAGTAACTACAGAATAAAACAAAGTCACTATCTTCTGCATTCCAGCATCATGTTCAGATGTTGGGCTCACATACATGACCATCACTGATCCATAAAAAAGAGAAACCACAGTCAGATGGGACCCACAGGTGGAGAAAGCTTTTCTTCGTCCAGCTGCTGAAGGGACCTTCAGCACAGTTTGTAGGACAGAGCATAGGACACCATGATGAAGAGAAAGGGGATAAATAAGAGGAGAGAACTTAAGGTAGAGCTAGTTAACTCTATTACAGGGACTCTAGTGCAGGTGAGGGCCAACAAGGGACCTGGGTCACACAGGAAGTGGTCAAAGATCCTGGACCCACAGAAGGACATTTGGGAGATGATGATGATGGGGACTGGGAACCAGAGGAAACCAAGTGCCCAGCAGCTGATCACAAGATTGGTGCAGAGACGTCCAGTCATGAGAGTGGAGTAATGTAGAGGGCAGCAGATGGCAAGGTATCGATCAAATGCCATAATAGCCAAGAAAAAACATTCTGTAGAACCCAAGGAGAAGAAAAAGTAGAACTGGAGAAAGCACCCAGAGAAGGAGATGAGCTTGTTGTCAGAGAGGAAGTTGGCCAACACGTTGGGGACAGTGGAGGTGACATACCAGATCTCCAGGAAGGAGAAGTTGGCCAGCAGGATATACATGGGGGTGTGGAGTCTCTGATCCCAGCACACAGCACAGATGATCGAACCGTTGCCCATGAGAGTCAGGAGGTAGACAGCAGAGCAGAGCACAAAGAGGAGAATCTGCCCCTCCCTGGGGCAAGGGAAGCCCAGGAGGATGAAGCCAGTGATGGTGCTGGAGGTGTTGGGGGTGTTGTAGATTTTCATGAGTCTGGGAGCTGTGAAAACAAAATCACATTATTGAATAATTGTAAAGACAGGTGAGAACCCAGATATGAATTGAAGCCACTCTGGGGAATGAAATAGACATTTATGTATCAATAGTTACTGTTTTAGCCTAATCCTGAATTACTGTCCTAGTTTAACAGTTGGATTATAAAAACACAATTTAATGAATATCAGTATATATAGAGATATTTACTTATTGTGAAATATATGGAAACATGTTCAACATTTAAATCTTTATATATAAAATTCTGCAGTAACTATCACTGATGTTGAGAAATAGAGGATCACCTGTACCGTAGAATCTCCTCTTATGCTCCATTCCAATAAGAGGATGACTATCCTCTGCCTCTTAGCCCCTTCAATTGTTAACACTCTCCTTTCCTAATGGTAATCACCTCCCTATTTTTCTTTATTTTAATAGCTAAGTATGCATTCTGAAACATTTTTTTTTAGTTTTGCTTGTTTTTTATTTTACATAATTGAAATCACAGTATATGTAGTATTTGGACGGCTTCTTTTGTTCAACAGTAAGGTTTTTTACATTCATGTTATTACAATCATCTATAGTGGTCCATTTACACTCCGCTGTACTCTATGAATAAACCACCACTTATTAAACCATCGTACTATAGATGACTATTTTGGCTATTTCTAGTTTGGGCTGTTAGGAGTAATGGTACTATGAATACAGTTCTCTTTTCCTGGTTCACACATGCATGCATTTCTGTAGGCTGGATCATAAGGGCATGTGTATCTTTACCTTCAGTAGATAAGTTCAACAGTGTTCCATCATTATTGCACTATTTATCACTGCAACTGATAGCATGTGAAAGCCCCAGTTGTCAACATTCTTTTCTGATGGTGAGGTCTCTATTGACCAGAGCCTAGGGAGTGAGCTATATGCTGCATTTTAGTGACCTCTCTCTTTTAGTTTTGTCATATAAGACTGCGTAGTCGTCTTCCTGGCAGTATTGCTTTTTTCAGAGTAGGAGCTTATATCAGAAATCTTTTAATTTCAAGGGAAAGTATTCCGGAAATTATAAAGAAAACTGTCTTCAAATTTGGTTTAGGAGACCATTTTAATGCATGTAATTTACAGCAATCTTTATCTTATATGAGTTTTGAGTCTTGTGCTCAGCCTTATGATTTAAAGAAATAACCTTCTAAAAGGTTATTTTTATGTGTGTTAATCACTTTATCATCTCAAATATTTTCAGCACTTTAAATAGTGTAGTTAATGTTGAAGAACTTTTTTCGGGTATAGTCTATTTCATTGTTACATCTCTTCTTTTACCCCTCACATCCAATTCATTAGCAGGATTCTTCTGTTTCTAAAGTATGGCTTGTATCATGCACTCCTTTGTCTTAACTGCTGTCTCTCAAGTTCAAATTACCATCCTTTCTTCCTTAGACTTCTGCAGCAGCATTCTAACACAGCTTGCTTCTACTTTTGCCCTTCTATCCTCCATTTTCTAAGCAGCAACCAAGTACTCCTTGAAAAATGGAAAAACTGATCATGTTACACTTTTAAGTAAAACTTATCCCTCTCAGCAATTCTGTGCCAAGAAGTCTTACAGAGCTGTTACAGAAAACAGGAAGGTGTTCTAGAAAACAGGAATTACCATCACCATTTTATGCTCAATCTAACATATTTAATTAGCTTGTATCACTATTCACTTTTCATTACTGAGCTCCGCTGTACAGAAGACCGATGATGTTACCTGCCTCAAGTCTGAGCTGAAACTGTCAAAAAAATTCCCCAAACCAATCAACCAAACAAACAGCAAAAGACCAATAAACTCACCCTGCATCAATTACAGAGGGTACTGTGAAAATGGGTGGAGTGATGTCTGTGTATTTGTACCCTGGCCATTTGGACTGAGTTAATTAACAACAATCGCCTTGTTTTCTTCGTTTACTTGTTAAATTAGTCAACCCTGGAAAAACTGAGATAAAGTATGTCTGAATGAACCAGGCCATGCCGTACACATTACAAGGAAGACATTCACCAATATTTTAATTTTCCCTCAAAACTCAGGACAGTAGAAGCCTTGGTACCCATTTGTTGGCTCTCTCTCTAGAACCCACCCTGAGATGTTTCATGTGTGTGTGCTCAGTTGCTCTGTCATGCCCAACTCTTTGCGACCCCATGGACCTCACCCTGCCAGGCTCCTCTGTCCATGGAAATTTCCAGGCAAGAATATTGGAGTGGGTTGCCATTTCCTTCTCCAGGAGATCTTCCCAACCATGATAACTCAATTCACTTCCTTAGTTTGTACAGTTTCAGTGAGGGGCTGTAACATTGGATAATCTGTTTCTGGAAGACACTTAAAAATAAGGATAATTTTCCAGAGTAGGATGACAGGTAGGGAGCTGTATACGATAGAAAAATTATTGAATTTAGAATTATTTAAATTATTATTTATTATTTAGAATTATTTGTTTATTTGTCATAAGAAATTAATACTCAGCTATTATAAGCACACAGTTATGCCTTCTTTAAAGGACTGTTACAAAGATAACTGAATGAGATGAATTCCTGTGGAAGTACTTTGACTATTGCCTGACCAGTAAGAGTTTAAGTGATATTGGTTGTATGCGTATGACCGTAATAATTCAAAGAGAGCTGTGGGTAAAAGCCAGTAGATTATGATTTTTTGCTCTCCTAAACACTGCATAATCTTGTTACCTGGATCAGCAAAGGGAATTCTAACCTGGAGCTTCTCAAAAGTTTATTTTTTATTCTCTTAGAAGAGATAGTCTTCTTAACAATAACCAGAGAGGAGGAAAGAGCTGGAAATGGTTGTGGTAAAAATTCTTGAATATGTTTGCTGAGGGATGGAGGGGTTATAAGCAGAGACTGCCAGGAAGCAAGTCCTGTTTTTCCTGATCCTTGAGGATCCATTTATTGATGCTAAAGGAAAACAATGTCAAGAGACATCGCTATGCTTGTTATTCACTTCCCTTGGGATGTTCCTTAATTTTAGTGTTTTTATTTTCTATGCGGTTGAAATGATGTCTTTTTCCTTCTTTAAAATTCTTACAGATAGAAGGAAATGTTAACAAATCAACTGGTTGCTTGATTAATTAATCAACCAGTATATCTAACTCTAACTCCCCTAAGTGTGCATACCATGTGGCCAATGAAGACTTTAAAAAACTTGAAGGCAATAAATGCAGCCCCAGATGTCCACAAATGATTTGACTAGACCTCAAAGTTATTACAAGCTGTTCTGACACTCTCAGCTAGGTCATGCTATTCTGTTATTGGACATATACATGAAACAAAACAAAGCTACTTTATAATTTTGTCTAAGGATAAAAAAAAGGTCACTGTGCCAGTCATAAAATACCAAATATCCTCCTCTCTTGGCTAAAATGAGTGTCTACTACTTAAAAAGCCAATTACAGCTTTAATCTCCTTCTTCTCTGCCCTCTATATAGATAAAATCTTATCTAGATACCTAGTCTTAGAATGGCCCTTGCATAGACAACATACAATCTGGAGCAGACCATCACTTCCTTAGATCCGCCCTCAAATCAGTCAACCAAAGCACCAGTCATATAATCGATTATTTTTTAATTGAAGTGTAATTGATTTACAATACTGCTATTAGTTTTAGATGTATAGCAAAGTGATTCAGTTATGTATACATGTATATATATGTACATATATATAAGATTTTTCCATTTTTTCAGATTTTTTTCCATTATAAGTTATCATAAGATATTGAATATTGCTCTTTATGTTGTACAGTAACCCCTTTGGTAACCATAAGTTTGTTTTCTATGTCTGTGAAGCTATTTATATTTTAGAGGTAAGTTCAATTGTATAATCTTTTAGATTCCATATATAAATGATAAATGGTATTTGTCTTTCTCTTTCTTACTTAGTATGATGACGTCTAGATCCATCTATGTTGCTGCGAATGGTATTATTTCATTGTTTTTATGTCTGAATAGCAGAGTCGGACACGACTGGGTGACTGAACTGAACTGAACTGAATATTCCGTTGTATACATGTATCACATCTTTATCCAGTCATCTGTCAATGGACATTTAAGTTGTTTCCATTGTCTTGGCTGTTGTAAATAGTGCTTCTATGACTATTGGGCTGCATGTATCTTTTCAAGTTAGGATTTTCTCCAGATATATGCCCAGGAGTGGGATCACTGGATCATATGGTAACTCTATGTTTAGTTTTTTTAAGGAATTTCCATACTGTTCTCCAGAGTGACTGCACCAATTTAGATTCTCACCAACAGTGTAGGAGGCTTCCTTTCTTCCTCAACTTCTCCAGCATTTATTGTTTGTAAACTTTTTGATGGTGGCCACTCTGACCAGTGTGAGGTTAAGGTCAGACTTTTGGATTAAGGCAGATAGATTATCAGAAAGCAGATATTTGGACCTCAGTTCTTAGATCTGGAAAGAATTGCTTCCTCTGAGCTATATTTCTATATAATGCCTTTGAATCTTATTAATAAATGCTATAAGAAGCAGCTGTGTTTAACTATATGTATATACGTCAGATATTTTGGGGAACCACTGTTCAGTGTATCTCATTCTCCCTCATATGAATCATCTTGAAAGAAATTATAGAACTAGGAGTCAGTAATTTAGTTTTCCTTGTAAACAGATTTGTTTCTTCTTACAATTAGTGAAAATCATATGACAGATAATGTTTCTCCATTCTCTACTTCATTTTTTGAATCAAAGAAACATAGAGAATCATAACAACACTTGAAAAAACTTCAACACTGAAGATCCTTTCTGATGATTTCCCACTTTATTTAAAGGGAGCTCATAACACTTTTACAGGCTTGACTTAATGTCAGCATTTATCCTATTATCCGCAAATCATCATCCTGTTTTTCCTTTTTAAATTAATATTTTCCTTATTCTTTCTTTTAGTGCACTTTAATACTTCAAATTCTTAAAGAAAAAAGTGGAATGTAGCATAATAAAGGAACATATAAATAGACATGTAAGTAAATAGGTCGTTTCAATATAAGAAGAGCTTATGAAGACACGGATTTTTCTAAGGAGAGCTTTTTTAGCCTTCCTCTTAGTATATTGTATTGAGCAGCCTTCCCCAGGAGTTCATATAAAAGCTTTTTATTGTGGGCTAGAAGTTTCTAAATGATTTGATGCTGCCCACTACTCCAGCCTCTTATGTCATTTTCCTTCCAGGTAGCAAAATCAACTTTTCTTATTCTTTGAAAATCACAAGCTTCTACCTGTACTTACATGGGTGTTTATTGTCCTAGATCTTTGCATGATATATTATCTGAGTTTGAAATACCGCTTCCTAACAAAGACATTCTCTAACCATTTAGATCTAAACTGTGCCCTATCCTACCCCAACAATTTCTGTATTCATACTCCCATTTATTCCTATTTTTGGTGTTTCAAGGATAGCATCTTTTTTTGGTTGGAGCATAGTTGATTTACAATGTTGTGTTACTTTCTGCTGTACATCACCGTGAATCAGTTATGCATATACATATATCCACTCTTTATTAGACTCTTTTTCCATAAAGTCATTAATTAGTACTGAGTAGAGTTCCCTGTGCTGTACAGTGAGTACTTATTAGGTATCTATTTTATATACTGTAGTGTGTATATGTCAATCCCAATCTCTCAATTTATCCCTTCCCTCTTTCCTCTCTGGTAATCCTAGGATTGTAATTCTATTTCTGTTTTGTAAATAAGTTCATTTGTACCATTAAAAAAAATTCCACATACAAGTGATATCCTATGATATTTGTCTTTCTTTGTCTGACTTACTTCACTCAGTATGACTTCACTCGAGGACATCTATGTTGCTGCAAATGGCATGATTTCTTTTTTTTTTTATGGTTGAGTAACATTCTATTGTGTATGTGTACCACATCTTCTTTATGCATTCACCCATCAATGTACATTTAGGTGGCTCCATGTCCTGGCTATTGTAAAAGTTCTGTAGTGAACATTGGGGTTCATGTATCTTTTCAAATTATGGTTTTCTCTGGATATATGCCCAGGAGTGGGGTTGGTGGATCATATGATAGCTCTGTTGCTGCTGCTGCTGCTGCTAAGTCGCTTCAGTCGTGTCCGACTCTGTGCGACCCCATAGACAGCAGCCCACCAGGCTCCCCCGTCCCTGGGATTCTCCAGGCAAGAACACTGCTCTATTTTATTATAAAACTTGTAGAGGAACATATAGGCAGAATGTTCTCTGACATAAATCACTTTGATCTACCTACTAGAGTAGTGAAGATAAAAATAAACATATGGGACCTAATTAAACTTAAAAGCTCCTGTACAACAAAGCAAACCATAAACAAAACAAAAAGACAACCCACAGAAAGGGAGAAAATGTTTGCAAATGAAGTGGCTGGCAAGGGATTATCTCCAAAATATACAAGCAAATCATGTAGCTCAGTAACAACTACAACAAAAAATCCAACAAATAACCCAATCAAAAAATGGACAGGAGATGTAAATAGATATTTTTCCAAAGAAGACATACAAATGGCCAAAAAGCACATGGAAAGATGCTCAACATCACGAATTATTAGAGAAATTCAAATCAAAACTACAATGAGGCATCATCTCAACAGATCATAATCCTCATCAAAAAAGTCTATAAACAATAAATGCTGGAGAGGGTTTGGAGAAAAAGGAACCCTTCTACACTGTTGGTGGGAATGTAAACTGGTACAGCTACTCTGGAGAACAATATGGAGGTTAATTAAAAAACTAAAAGTAGAGTTCTCATTTATTCCTTTTGTTTTATTGAGATATATAATTGAAATAAAACATTAATTTCAGGAGTCTAATTGTAGTTAGTATCAATTACCACATATAGTTACAAATTTTTCAAACTACTGGAATTAGTAGTTATAAGCAATGAGATCTATGTGTTCAGCTTCTTATTATCTATCCCCTTCACTATAATGTAAGCTTCACAAAGGCAGGGACTTGATCTTCTGCATTCAGATAGAGATAAATGTTTACTGAATGCCTGAATGAAATGCATCAACCCCAGAGGACAACTTGACTAATTTATTTATGACCAAATAGTTGAGCCAAATCACATACACCTGTCTCATATCTCAGACTCACTGGCTTTTACTCTCTGTCTGCTTTTACCTATTTTGAGCTGCGTGCTCAACCCAAACTTCCTCCTCTTAAAACTAACCCCAGAGTATTGATATATTGTCACTACATGCTAATCTTTTAAAATGTGAGCCTATTTCTAGATATCTTAATTATTTTTCACAGGTAGGAAAAGGTAAGAAGACTGTAATATATTTCTTATTCTATAAATGGAGAATTTGGGAATAGAGGCAGGCGAAGCTTCCACTGCTGATGTCATGAGTGTTTGAATCACCTGTACTACTCACCATAACTTGTTTCACTTTCCCAACCAATTATTGTAAGATTTTTATTTCTCACTATATGTCATGTATTTTTTTTTAAATAGTGGCTCTGTAAGGTCAGTGTGTGAACTGGTGCTGATCTAGGTACACCAGAATCACATTAATATGGGAATTTCTGGGGTTAATTTTATATTCTGAATTAGGGGATTTGGAGAAAAACCTGGGAATCTATTCTTTTAAAGAGGTCTCTAAATAACTATAACATATAACTTAAGATCATTATTAATTTTTTGGATATTAATTACATAAGAATTTTGGCTCATTTGTGATAGAGACCAAATGTAAGAATATGCACACAATAGAGGAGAGTGATCTCAGATAAAGGGAAAGTAGTTACTGGCAGTCAGGAGAGGAGAAGAGTTTAAAGTTCACATTCAGGTCATTTAATTCAAGTTACTGTCTATCAAGTCCTGTTTTGAAGGTAAGGTCTGGTTTAATTGGTTGTACTATTGTCCATATTGTCTAGACAGAAGTAGATGAATTTGGGTCTGTATTTCTAGGTGCCAGTAAGTAGAGATCTACTTTTTAAGTTGGAATAGATTTTTTTGATGGTCATCATCAAAAATCTCTGCAGATAATAAATGTTGGAGAGGGTGTGGAGAAAAGGAAACCCTTGTACACTGTTGGTGGGAATGTAAACTGGCTCAGCCACTATGGAGAACAGAATGAAGGAAAAAATAAATATTATGATCTTGGTCCACTCATGAGCTCTTGTTTGCTTTGGCCAGTTTTTGTAAACATCTGAATTTTTCTCAAGGCAGTCTTCATGTCCTTGTTCCCGCTGTAGATCAGCAGGTTTACAAGTGGAGTCACTGATGAGTACAGCAAGGTTACAATCTTCTGTATCCCAGCTGGATTTCCAGGGGTTGGGCTGATGTACATCATCATGATGGTTCCATAGAACAGAGATACCACAGCCAGGTGGGAACCACAAGTGGAGAAGGCCTTACGTCTGCCAGCAGCTGAAGGGACGTGCAACACTGCTCTGAGAACCAGGGTGTAAGACACAAGAATGAAAAAGAAGGTGATAAAGATTATAAGAGAGCTCAATATAGAACAGGAAAGCTCAATTCCAGGGGCAGGGATGCAGGACAGGGCCAGAAGGGGACCAGGGTCACAGACAAAATGGTCAATGGTATTGGGGCCACAAAAGGGGAGTTGGGTGATGAAATAGATAGGGACTGGATAGCAGAGGAAGGCTGTTACCCAGCAGAGGCCCACCAAGTTCATGCAGAGATGGCTGCTCATGATGGTAGGATAGTGGAGAAGTCGGCAGATGGCCAAGTATCGATCAAAGCCATGAGGGGCGGTAAGAAGGTCTCAGTAATGCCCATGGAGAAGAAGAAGTAGAACTGGAGGAAGCAGGCAGCGAAAGAGATGGTTTTGGTCTCAGACAGGAAGTTCCTTAACATATTGGGAACAGTGGTGTTGATGTAACACATCTCCAGGAACGAGAAGTTGGCCAACAGAGTGTACATGGGAGTGTGGAGTCTGTGATCCAGCTTCACTGCAAAGACAATGGCCCCATTCCCCATCAGTGTCAGGATGTAGGACGCAGAGAAGAGCACAGAGAGGAGGACTCGAGCCTCTAGAGCAGGGAAAGCTCAGGAGTATGAATTCAGTCACTGTGCTGACTCCTGACACATTCATGGCTTCCTAAGAGGTGGAGAGGAAAAAATGACAGCCACAGAGATGACCTTACTCTCTAATCTTCAGGAATATATCCTTTCAGAGATCTGTAAGTCCCTCAGATTCTATTACTGTATTAATAATGTAAATACGCTGCTGAAGACGGTCAAACTTCAGAATGCTAGATATGAAAAAGCTTTGAATTTTGGACTTTCTCATTCCTCTTTCAGTATTTTCTTAGACCCAGCAAAACTCCAAAAAAGCAGTTTGGAGAAGATTAATGACAGTACTTGCAAATATAAATAGGTATTTTATATTTGTATCTATAGAATAAGATATGTAGACCCTTAATATTAGACATAGAATTTCAATTCTGTGTTTATTTGGAATTAGAGTCATAATACTAGGTAGGCATCACAAGAGGAGGAGAAATGTAACAAACAATGCAATGACATTCTGTGCATTTCACTTTTATTCTGGATCAATGTTAGAATTATAAATGTCAGCCTCCTAAGGTGTTCTGAAAACCCAGACAAGAAATGTCATGTGCCATTGTTTCTTCAGTGTTCAGAATGGTTTTTTAACTCACAAAAATATGGAAAGTCTAGACATCTACATAATAGTCCTTTTACTTGCTGTTTTAATACTTCTGTAAAATCTTGGTTTAGGTTGAAATCAGAAAAACTATAGAAGATCTGATATATCACAGACTTTTGAGATTTTTGCACGAGATGTCATGATTCTTAGAAAACTTGCTATTCTTCTAGTTTATGTTTAGATGCAGAGGATCATAAATATCAGATACCCATAAACAGAGACCTCTAGGAACCAAGGACAGTGATGGGAGTCTTAAGTGCCCTCTGGACATGGATTCCTCTGATAGAAATCAGAGGAATTCTACTCTCTCCTCTTGTCCCCATCCAATTACAGATGTGGAAGGTTAGAGTTGTTTTGGTAAATTGATTAATCATCTTTGTTAAAGCTTCTTTCTCTGACTCTGAGTGAGACTTAGTCTTGAACACTGTGTGACTTCTATGGTGAGAGAAGCAAAAACAAAGCCACTGAAATCACCTGAGATTCTGTTGCCAGTCATTTGGTCTTAATTTATTAATTTATTTTGTGGATCACTTCTGTTATTGAGAGACAGTTATCATTTGTATGAAAATGACCCAAGTGACGTGATTGAGTGAGGATACTTATTCAGGAAAATATAAGTGCAGAATACAAACCTAGAAACTTTCAATAACAGTATTCTAGCTGAGAATATTTATTCACGTATTCATGATAAAATGTAATACTTTCCAGATCACATAATGTTATAACTTTAAGGATGATCTTGATGATTGCAATTAGTGACATAACAGATAAGAGGAAAAGTTTTTCGTATCACACTTCACTGTAAGTTTCCTCTTTAGTCTGTAAATAGATCATATATGGCAGAGCAAAGCTGTGAATAATTCCTCTGTAGGAGAAACTGAGAGTTACCCAGAAGCCAAAGTAACCATGAGGAAAGAGAAAACAGCAAGAAATATTTGGTCCTGATGTGGGTGGGGATTCCATTGACTTTGTAAACCATATGGGAGTGAACTCAGCAATTTGGACTGTTCAGTCATCACCTTGCTCTTCCTCCTTGAAGAGGCAGTGGACCATCATTTTCTCTGTGGCAGAGCCAAACACAGCTAAAAATAGGGAAGGCTTAAGTTTTTGTTTTTTTCCTGCCCTCTTCCTCATAGCTGCTTTGTCAGTTATTTCCAGATGTCACTTTGCTAACATCTTTGTTCCCCCAAAGACCTGGTTTTGACTGGGTACAACTAACTCCTGGTTAATAAGAACAGAATTTATACACACTGAAGCTCTTACCTTGTTCTTATCTCCCTCATTTCTCTGATTCCCAGACTTCTTATCTGCAGGGATGAATCTGCTTAAATTAATTTATAAACCTGAGATTCTATTACTTTCATGACACACAAAAGAAGGCAGAGCTAAAATGAACATCTAAGAGTTGTCTTATATTACCTCTTCTGAACCTGTCTTCTTGTAGAACTCAAGGGTCTGACTTATCTTCTGTTTCTGCTGCAGCAAAAGGCATGTAAGATGGAGGGCATGGCTTGTTTGGCAGCCAGCGGCCCAGAGAGCTCGTTAACCTTGCTAGACACTGATACTGGTTTGGAAAGAACCTGGCATATTTGCTGAAAAACAGAGACTTATCTGAAGCCTATGTTTTATTTCTCCTAAGGGATATAGTCTCCTATGAATTCTAAAACTGAGTATTTATGAGGGAAGATTATTAATCATACCCCAAATGTTCCCTTCCATTGGGAGTCCTTCTTTGGCCCTTTGGGACCCTGTTTCTCCAATAGTGGATGATCATCTCATGTTATTTTTAGAGCAGATGTTTATTTTGTCCTTTGGTCTGGTTACCTTTGGGATGGTGCAAACACTCAGCATCATCAGTTTAGCTAAAGTATGATGTTTTTGTTTATCTTTTATTCCTTTACATTCAATTTTATTCATTTTTTGAGTCTGTCTGCAAGTTTTGAACTCTCTTATGTGTTAATATCAGAGTTGCCTTATGATAGTTCTTTCTTTTTCCTATGGATTCACTCTGGCTAGAAAATATTATTTCATTTCGTTCTTTGGTAAAAGGCTCTCTCTTCTGGGTTGAGCTCTGTGCTTTTAGCCTGATAGTAATAAGTAAAATATCATTTCATGGTGAACAGGGCCCAGGAAACTGTGGTACAAGTGGTGAAATGCCAAACTTTTAGAAGATTCATCTCCTTCTAGTCCTTTAAACTATGTCTCTAAAAGTTGACATGACTGTTGAAATTGCCTTGCTTCTTTTCAAGATGACCTAAACTTCTGAACCCCTTTGTTTTTATTACTTGGATGTGTGTGCATATGCATATAGGTATGTATGAATTTAGATCAGACATTTACTTTTTATTTTTAATATTGGTTTGGAACAGTCTCTAATGAGATGGACTCTTGCTAACAAATTACTAATAACTACATATCATTTGAGTGAACTCTGGGAGTTGGTGATGGACAGGGAGGCCTGGCGTGCTGTGATTCATGGGGTCGCAAAGAGTCAGACACGACTGAGCGACTGAACTGACTGACTCACTGACTGACATATCATTTACTGACAAAAAGAGGTTTTTCTGGGGAGGGGGATATTAATTTACCTTGCTCATTTTCTCAGCATCATTTCTGTAAGGTAGAAGTGTTTTTGTCTTTTAAATGGTAACATCACTTCTTCCATCATGAAAATTGATATCTGAGGATGCCTGGTCATCAAGTTTTTTAGAATGGTTTATTTATTAAAATGTTTGCAATCAGAGAAGAAAAATAAAAGGAATCTAGATTGGAAAAGAAAAATCTCTCACTGTTTGCAGATGACATGATCCTCTACATAGAAAACCCTAAAGACTCCACCAGAAAATTACTACAGCTAATCAACGAGTATGGTAAAGTTGCGGGATATAAAATCAACACACAGAAATCCCTTGCATTCCTATACATTAACAATGAGAAAACAGAAAGAGAAATTAAGGAAACAATTCCATTCATCATTGCAATGAAAAGAATAAAATACTTAGGAATGAATCTACTTAAAGAAACAAAAGACCTATATATAGAAAACTCTAAAACACTGATGTAAGAAATCAAAGATGACACAAATAGATAGAGAAATATACCATGTTCATGGATTGGAAGAATCAATATAGTGAAAATGAGTATAATACCTAAAGCAATCTGTAAATTCAATGCAGTCCCTATCAAACTACCAACAATATTTTTCACAGAACTAGAACAAATTATTTCACAATTTGTATGAAAATACAAAAAACCTAGAATAGCCAAAGCAATCTTTAGAAACAAGTATGGAATTGGAGGAATCAACCTGCCTGACTTCAGACTATAGTACAAAGGTATAGTCATCAAGACACTATGGTACTGGCACAAAGACAGAAGTATAGATCAATGGAACAAAAATAAAATCCATGCATCTATGGACACCTTATCTTTTAGAAAGGAGGCAAGAATATCCAATGGAGAAAAGACAATCTCTTATTTTTATTGGAGGCTAATTATTTTATAATATTATATTGGTTGGTTTTGCCATACATTGACATGAATCTGCCCCGGGTGTACGTGAGCTCCCCCTCCCGAACCCCTCTCCCACCTCCCTCCTCCCCTTATCCTCCCTCTGGGTCATCCCCGCGCATCCTGTAACATGCATCGACCCTGAACTGGCGATTTGTTTCACATATGATAATATACATGTTTCAATGCCATTCTCCCAAACCATCCCACCCTCACCCTCTCCCACAGAGTCCCAAAGACTAGAAAAGACAATCTCTTTAAAAAGTGGTGCTGGGAAAACTGGTCAACCACTTGTAAAAGAATGAAACTAGAATACTTTCTAAAACCATGCACAAAAATAAACTCAAAATGGATTAAAGATCTAAACGTAGGTCATAAACTATAAAACTCCTAGAGGAAAACATAGGCAAAACACTCTCCAACATAAATCACAGCAGGATCCTCTATGACCCACCTCCCAGAGTAATGGAAATAAAAGCAAAAATAAGCAAATGAGACCTAATTAAACTTAAAAGCTTTTGCACAACGAAGGAAACTTTAATCAAGGTGAAAAGACAGCCTTCAGAATGGGAGAAAATAATAGCAAATGAAGCAACTGACAAAGAATTGACCTCAAAAATATACAAGCAACTCCCACAGCTCAATTCCCGAAAAATAAATGATCCAGTCAAAAAATGGGCTAAAGAACTAAACAGACATTTCTCCAAAGAAGACATCAGTTCAGTTCAGTTCAGTCACTCAGTCATGTCCGACTCTTTGCGGCCCATGAATCACAGCACGCCAGGCCTCCCTGTCCATCACCAACTCCCGGAGTTCACTCAAACTCATGTCCATCGAGTCGATGATGCCATCCATCCATCTCATTCTCTGTTGTCCCCTTCTCCTCCCGCCCCCAATCTCTCCCAGCATCAGAGTCTTTTCCAGTGAGTCAACTCCACTGGTCGCATGAGGTGGCCAAAGTATTGGAGTTTCAGCTTTAGCGTCAGTCCTTCCAATGAACACCCAGGATTGATCTCCTTTAGAATGGACTGGTTGGATCTCCTTGCAGTCCAAGGGACTCTCAAGAGTCTTCTCCAGCACCACGGTTCAAAAGCATCAGTTCTTCGACGACCAGCTTTCTTCACAGTCCAACTTTCACATCCATACATTACCACGGGAAAAACCATAGCATTGACTAGACGGACCTTTGTTGGCAAAGGAATGTCTCCGCTTTTTAATATGCTATCTAGGTTGGTCATAACTTTCCTTCCAAAGAGTAAGCGTCTTTTAATTTCATGGCTGCAGTCAGCATCTGCAGTGATTTTGGAGCCCCCCAAAATAAAGTCTGACACTGCTTCCACTGTTTCCCCGTCTATATCCCATGAAGTGATGGGACCAGATGCCATGATCGTTGTTTTCTGAATGTTGAGCTTCAAGCCAATCTTTTCACTCTCCTCTTTCACTTTCATCAAGAGGCTTTTGAGTTCCTCTTCACTTTCTGCCATAAGGGTGGTGTCATCTGCATATCTGTGGTTATTGATATTTCTCCCAGCAATCTTGATTCCAGCTTGTGCTTCTTCATACAGATGGCTAAAAAACACATGAAAAGATGCTCAACATGACTCATAATCAGAGAAATGCATATCAAAACCACAATGAGGTACCATCTCATGCTGGTCAGAATGGCTGCTATCAAAAAGTCTACAAACAAATGGTGGAGAGGGTGAGGAGAAAAAGGAACCCTCTTACACTGTTGGTGAGAATGCAAACTCTTATAGCCACTATGGAGCACAGTGTGGAGATTCCTTAAAAAACTGGAAATAGAACTCCCATACAACCCAGAAATCCCACTGCTGGGCATACACACCGAGGAAACCAGAATTGAAAGAGTCTCGTGTACCCCAATGTTCATCACAGCACTGTGTGCAATAGCTAGGACATGGAAGCAACCTAGATGTCCATCTGCAGACAAATGGATAAGAAAGCTGTGGTACATATACATAATGGAATATTATTCAGCTATTAAAAAGAATGCATTTGAATCATTTCTAATGAGGTGGATGAAACTGGAACTTATTTTACAGAGTGAAGTAAGTCAGAAAGGAAAACACCAGTAGAGTATATTAGCGCATATATATGGAATTTAGAAAGATGGTAATGATAACCCTATATGCGAGACAGCAAAAGAGACACAGTTGTAAAGAACAGACTGTTGGACTCTGTGGGAGAAGGGTTTGATGATTTGAGAGAATAGCATTGAAACATGTATATTATCATATGTGAAATAGATCTCTAGTCCAGGTTTGATGCGTGGGACAGGGTGCTCAGGGCTGGTGCACTGGGATGACCCAGAGGGATGGGATAGAGAGGGAGGAGGGAGGGGGTTTCAGGATATGGAACACATGTACACCCATGGCTGAATCTTGTGAATGTATGGCAAAAAGCACCATAATATTGTAAAGTAATTAGCCTCCAATTAAAATAAATAAATAAATTTTGAAAATGTTTGGTGTTTGAGGGCACAAAGAATTTTTTGACATTAATATCTGACAAAATTATGATTAGGAACAAAGGATTTCTTTAACTATCATAAGATGAAATGTGATGTTTCTGATATTTGAACTGAAATCACAGAATTTAATCGGAGTGAGTTGAGGAACACTTGAGCTTTAATATATCTATATCTCTAAATATATAGTAAAGTTCTCCCTCCTGTACAATCATGATCTGACCACTAAGCAAACCAAGCAGACTTCAGTAACTACACGTAACAGGTGATAGAGATTTCACAGAATTAGTAAAAAAAAAAAAAAAGTCAAATAAATAGCAGAAACATAAGCAACAAAAACCATAACCACAACAAAACTTGGAGAAGTGGGGGGAATTTGATGTTCAGAGTTTTCACTTTATATTATTTAAAACATCCCATTTTAAATAAGAGAGACACATGCAAGACATACAAAGAAATCATACGGCCCATATACAGGAAAAAACATCAGTCCAAATGTGGGTCTTACTAGGTAAATAATTTAAATGATCTTTTATAAACAAGCTCAAAGAATTAAAGAAACTTGTCTAAAGAATTAAATAAAATTATGAGAATTATGTTTCACCAGATAGAAAACATCAAGAAAGATACGTGAATTATAAAATATATCAGATGGAAACTGTTGAAAAGTACAGTAACTGAAATAAAAATTCAATACAGGGGTTCAACCCTGTATTTGAATTGGTAGAAGCAAGATTCTGCAAACTTGAAAATAGGTTAATTAAGATGATCCAATCTGAAGTGAAAGGGAAAGGGAAGTAGCTCAGTCGTGTTTGACTCTTTGCGACCCTGTGGATTGTAGCCTACCAGGCTCCTCCCTCCATGGAATTCTCTGGGCAAGAATACTGGAGTGGGTTGTCAATTCCTTCCTCAAATCTGAAGAATAGAAGCCAAAGAAATGAAGAAAACTGATCAATTTAAGAAAGCTGTAGGACACCATCAAGCATACCAACATATAATGGGAATTCAAGAAGTAGAAAAGAGATAAAAAGATGGTGAAAGAATCTTTGAAGAAGTAATAGGTGAATACATGAGAGAGTCAATTTTTAGGTAGGTTGATAAAGAGTCCAGGGCCCTCAAGGAGGAAGGGGTCTAGGGCCCTGGAGGAGGAGAATGGAGTCTGGGGCTTTCAAGGAGGAGAAAAGTGAAAACTTTTTTTTCTACATTCTTTCTTTTAGCCACATAAAATGCTTTTTCTTTAAGCCCTGAGCTAATGGCTCAAGGGTATTTTTTTCTCTAGTTCAGTTCAGTCGCTCAGTCGTGTCTGACTCTTTGCAACCCCATGAATCATAGCACCCCAGGCCTCCCTGGCCATCACCAACTCCCAGAATTCACTCAAACTCATGTCCATCGAGTCGGTGATGCCATCCAGCTATCTCATTCTCTCTCTTCCCCTTCTCTTCCTGCCCCCAGTCGCTCCCAGCATCAGGGTCTTTCCCAATGAGTCAACTCTTCACATGAGGTGGCCAAAGTATTGGAGTTTCAGCTTTAGCATCAGTCCTTCCAACGAACACCCAGGACTGATCTCCTTTAGAATGGACTGGTTGGATCTCCTTGCAGTCCTAGGGACTCCCAAGAGTCTTCTCCAATACCACAGTTCAAAAGCATCAATTCTTAGGCGCTCAGCTTTCTTCACAGTCCAACTCTCACATCCATACATGACCACTGGAAAAACCATAGCCTTGACTAGACAGACCTTGGTTGGCAAAGTAATGTCTCTGCTTTTTAATATGCTATCTGCTGCTGCTGCTGCTAAGTCACTTCAGTCTTGTCCGACTCTGTGTGACCCCATAGACGGAAGCCCACCAGGCTCCCCCTTCCCTGGGATTCTCCAGGCAAGAACACTGGAGTGGGTTGCCATTTCCTTCTCCAGTGTGTGAAAGTGAAAAGTGAAAGTGAAGTCGCTCAGTCGTGTCCGACCCTTAGCGACCCCACGGACTGCAGCCTACCAGGCTCCTCCATGCTATCTAGGTTGGTCATAACTTTCCTTCCAAAGAGTAAGCGTCGTTTAATTTCATGGCTGCAATCAGCATCCGCAGTGATTTTGGAGCCCCCCAAAATAGTCTGACACTGTTTCCACTGTTTCCCCATCTATCTCCCATGAAGTGATGGGACCAGATGCCATGATCTCAGTTTTCTGAATGTTGAGCTTTAAGCCAACTTTTTCACTCTCATCAAGAGTCTTTTTAGTTCCTCTTCACTTTCTGCCCTAAGTTTTTCTCTAAATTCTGTACTAATGATTATATAACAACAATGTATCTCACTTGAGGACATGTTTCTCCTTCTTAGCAGGAACCATCTAACTAATCCTGTTATCTTATGTGGGAGTGTGTCTGGTAAGACCTTTCTACTGTTAGTTCCTTTTTTTTTTTTTTTTTGCTTTTTTTCTACTGTTCGTTCTAATCTGGTTAATTTAAGATGTATGTTGTGGGAGTGGATCAGGTAAAGGTAAATATGACCTTGATAAGACTAGCTAGTTGGGGCTCTCTCCATCCCCCTACTGATGTCTACGTCAGAAGTTTTCTGTGTCCTTTCTTACTGTAATAAAATTTCTGCCACTCAAAAGCTTTGAGTAATCAAGCCTGGTCCCTGATCCTGAAGCTAAATCTTTTTCTTCAGAGATCACGGAACTGTCCACTGTAAGCTATCATACACACCAATATGATGACATTAATCAACACATCCAAGAAGCTTAAGAAATAACAATTTCTTTCATATCTGTTAGCATTTTATTTTTATATTTAACTTCTATGTGTGCCTGCTCAAGTACTTTTAAAAGTCAAATTCCATCTATATTCATCAAAAATATTGGCCTGTAATTTTCTTTTTTTTTTGTAGTGTTTCTATATGGCTTTGGTGTCAGGGTAATGGTGGCCTCATAGAATGAATTTTGGAATGTTAGCTCCTCTTTGATTTTTTTTTTTTGGAGGGATAGATATTAGTTCTTTTTAAATATTTTGTAGAATTCCCCAGTGAATCCCTCTGGTCTTTCATTGTTGCTTGCTGGGAGTTTTTGGGTTTTTTTTAACAAATTCAATTTAACTTGTGATCAGTCTGTTCAAATTGTCTGTTTCTTCTTCACTCAGTCTTGTCAGGCTGTATGTTTCTAGAAATTTGTCCATTTCTCCTAGGTTGTCTATAATCATTAGCATATAACTGTTCACAGCATTATCTTTTGATTTTTTTGTTTCTCTGTGGCATTTGTTGTCATATCTCCTCCTTCATTTCTTATTTTATTTAGGGCCTCTCTTTTTTCTTCTTGGTGAGCCTGGATAAAGTTTTATAAATTTTGCTTATATTTTTCAAAAAACCCAATTCTGTATTTCATTGATATTTTCTATTTTACTATTTTATTTATTTCCTCTCTGATCTTTATTATTCCCTTCATTCTGCTGACTTTGGGCTTTATATTCTTCTTTTTCTAATTCTTTTAGGTGGTAGCTTAGATTGTTTACTTGATATTTTTCTTGTTTCTTTAGGAAAGCCTATATTGCTATAAACTTCCCTCTTAGAACTGCTTTTGATATAGCCCATTAATTTTGGAAAGTCGTGTTTCCATTTTGACTTGTCCTGAGGTATTTTCTGACTTCCTCTTTGATTTCATCATTATCCCATTCAATTTTTAGTAGCGTTTTGCTTAGGCTACATGTGTTTGTTCTTTTCCCATTTTTCTCCTTGTCGTCAATTTCTAGTTTCATATTGCTGTGGTCAGAAGAAAAACTTGATAAAATTCCTATCTTGTATTTGTTGAAGATTATTTTGTAACCTAGTATGTCATCTGTACTAAAGAATATTCCATGTGCATTTGAAAAGAATGTGCATTTTGCTGTTTTGGGATGTATTGTGCTACAGACATTAATTAAGTCCAACTGGCCTATTGTGTCATTTAAGACCCCTTATTGATTTTCTATCTGGAATATCTGTCTATTGATGTCAGTGGGGTGTTACTATTATTGTACTATTGTCAATTTCTGCTTTTATGTCTGTTAGTATTTGATTTGTATATTTAGACTTATTGTATTGGGTATGTATATGTTAGCAAGTGTACTATCCTCTTCTTGTATTGATCCCTTTATCATTATACTTTTCTTTTTAACATTTTTTTTAAACTTAACTTTTAAAAGTTGATGTGTAGGTGATTTACCATGTTGTGCCAATCTCCGCTGTACAGCAGAGTGACTCAGTTATACACAAACAGGATTTTTAAATATTCTTTTCCATTATGGTTTACCCATTATGGTTTCTATTGAAGCTAGTTCTCTGTGTTATACAGTAAGACCTTATTTTTATCCATTCTCTATATAACAGCTTATATTTGTTAATTCCAAGTCCTTCCCTCCCTCACCTCTTTCCTCCTTGACAAATATAAGACTATTCTCTATGTCTGTGAGTCCTTTCTGTTTTGTCAAGTTCATTTTTGCCGTATTTTAGATTCCACATATAAGGGATATCATATAGTATTTGTCTTTCTCTTTCTGAATTCTTCACTTAGTATGATCATTTCTAGCTCTATCCATGTTGCTGCAAGTGGTATCTTCTTTGTCTTTTGTTGTAGCCTTCCTTTTAAAGTTTTTGTCTAATACAAGTATTGTTACTCTTGCCTTCTCTTCTTTTCTATTTGCATGAAATATTTTTCTTATTCCTTCCCTTTCACTCTGTGTGTGTCTTTGGCCCTGAATGGAGTCTCTTATAAGCAGCATATTGAAGGGTCTTGTTTTGTTACATCAGCCACTCAATGTCTTTCATCAGAGTATCAAACCAAATGCAACAATGTGTAAAAAGGTTCATGCACCATGGTCAAGTTGGGTTTATTCACAAAGGGTTACAGAGATGGTTCAACATATGCAAATCAGTCAGTGTGACAAAACACATTAACAAAAGGAAAGATAAAAATCACATGATCTTCTCAAAAGACACATAAAAACATTGACAAAATTCAGCATCTATTCATGATAAAACTCTGATAAAAGTGGCTATATATCTCAACATAATAAAGGTCATTTATGAAAAACCCACAGCTAACATAATATCCAGTGGTGAAAAGCTGAGCCTTCCTGCTAAATTCAGGAAAAGAAAAGAATGCCCACTTTCATCACTTCTGTTTAATAGTTTTGGAAGTCCTAGCTACAGTAAAAAGATAAGAAATAGAAAGAAAACAATATTGTAAAGTAATTAGCCTCCAATTAAAAATAATAAATTAATTTAAAAAAAAGAAAAGAAATAAAACATCTAAATTGGAAAGGAAGATATAAAAATGTAACTATTTGCAGATGACATGATATTCCATCAGTTCAGTTCAGTTGCTCAGTCGTGTCCGACTCTTTGCGACCCCATGAATCACAGCATGCCAGGCCTCCCTGTCCATTACCAACTCCCGGAGTTCACTCAAGCTCATGTCCATCGAGTCGGTGATGCCATCCAGCCATGTTATTCTCTGTCGTCCCCGTTTCCTCCCACCCCCAATCCTTCCTAGCATCAGATTCTTTTCCAGTGAGTCAACTCGTCGCATGAGGTGGCCAAAGTATTGGAGCTTCAGCTTCAGCATCAGTCATTCCAGTGAACACCCAGGATTGATCTCCTTTAGAATGGACTGATTGGATCTCCTTGCAGTCCAAGGGACTCTCAAGAGTCTTCTCCAGCACCACAGTTCAAAAGCATCAATTCTTCGGCGATCAGCTTTCTTCACAGTCCAACTCTCACATCCATACATGACCACGGGAAAAACCATAGCCTTGACTAGACGGACCTTGGTTGGCAAAGTAATGTCTCTGCTTTTTAATATGCTATCTACGTTGGTCATAACTCTCCCTCCAGGAATAAGCGTCTTTTAATTTCCTGGCTGCAATCAGCATCTGCAGTGATTTTGGAGCCCCCCAAAATAAAGTCTGACACTGTTTCCACTGTTTCCCCATCTATTTCCCATGAAGTGATATTCCATAAATAACCCTAAAGGCTCTACCCAGAAACTTACAGCTGATAAATGATTTCTGTAAGGTTGCAGGATATAATACACAGAAATATATTGAATTTATATACACTAAAAATGAACTATCAGGATGAGAAAGTACAAAACAATCCCTTTTAAAATTGCATCAACACTCCCCCGAAACACTAGGAATATATTTAATCAAGGAGATAAAAGGCCTATACTCTGAAAACTATAGAACATTAGTGAAGGAAACTGAAGATAATACAAATAAATGGAAAAATATCCCATGCTCTTGGATGGGAAGAATTGATACGGTTAAAATGGTCATACCACCCAAAGCAATCTACAGATTTAATGCAACTTCTATCAAAATACCCATGACATTATTCATAGAAGTAAAACAAATAATTATAAAATTCATATGGTGCTTCAAAAGACCCTGAATCGCCAAAGCAATCTTGAGAGAAAAGAACAAACCTGGAAGTATAACCCTCCCAGACTTCAGTCTATACTACAAAGCTACAGTAATCAAAATGGCATATTATTGGCAGCAGAAAATAGACACATAGATTAACAGAACAGACTAGAAAGCCCAAAAATGAACTTGCACACCAACTGTCAATTAACCTATGACAAAGGAAGCAAGAGTATACAATGGATTGGCTGTTTAACAAGTGGTGCTGGGAAACCTGGAAAGCCACCTATAAAAGAGGGAGATTAGAACATTCTCTCATACAATATGCAAAAATAAACTAAAAATGGTTTAAAATCTAAAAGTAAGAATGGAAACCATAAAACTCAAGGAAGAAAACGTAGGCAGAATGGTGATGTAAATTGTAGCAGTATTTTCCTGGCTCAATCTCTTAAGGCAGAAGAAATAAAAGCAAAAATAAACAAATGGGGGAAAAACAAATGGTACTCTGCGGACAGGAAAGCAATATTGCTAACCTGCATCACTCCAAAGGCTAGTACAATGCCAGAATACTTTTTCATATTTTTTTTTCCTATGCATTTATTTTGTTGTTGGTTTAGTCATTAAGTCATGTCTGACTCTTTGACACCATGGACTGTAGTCTGCCAGACTCCTCTGTCCATGGGATTCTCTAGGCAAGAATACTGGAGTGGGTTCCCGTCTCCTTCTCCAGGGGATCCTCCCAACCCAGGAATCAAACCCAAGTCTCCTGCATTGCAGGCAGATTCTTTACTGACTGAGCTATGAGGGAAGCCCCTTTTCTATGAATAATCTCTTCATAAAAGCATGTACAAATCATTCAAAAGAGATTGACCTATCCTGGTTATAACTTTTTTTTTTTTTTTTTTTGGCAAAGCAATGATTGTTATATTTGGGTTATAACATGTCTTATTAAAGGTATAACCCTCCCAGACTTCAGTATGTACTACAAAGCTACAGTGGTCAAAACAGCATATTATTGGCACAAGAATAGATACATAGATTAATTGGAACAGAATAGAAAGCCCAGAAATAAACCCACACACCTTGGTCAATTAACTATGACAAAGGAGGCAAGACTATACAGTGGATAAAAAAACTGGTTGTTCAACAAGTGGTGCGAGTAAAACTGGACAGCCACCTGTAAAAGAGTGATTCAGTTTGACAGATTTGCACTAAAGTGGCTTTTGACAAGAAAAGGGGTGTGTATATGTGTGGTCTCACTCTGTGTTATCACGGAATTTTGTTGTTGTTATTTAGACACTAAGTCATGTCCAACTCTTGTGACTCTATGGACTGTAGCCATGCTCCTCTGTCCATAGGATTTTCCAGACAAAAATGGAGTGGGTTGCCATTTCCTTCTCCAGGGGATCTTCTGAATCCAGAGACTGAACCTATGTCTCCTGCATTGGCAGGTGAATTCTTTACCCCTGAGCCGCCTGGGAAGCCCATTAAAGAGTCTAGAAATTCCTAAATTTGAGGGTTCTTAACCCTTTCTGTATATTACAGTATCCTGTGGGACTTTTCAAAATACCCGTGCCTTGCTCCTAATACCCCTATTTCAGAGTCAATTAGTTGAGAACCACTGCTCGGTTGGAGGTAGATGTCAATAGAAAGTGTTACATGTGGTTGTGATTATTGTGAGCCTTTTCAGAGATCAATGATTTTTCCAACTTTAATTTACATAGTCCCAGTTTTAGGAACCTCCTACAACTTTCTTCAGAGCATCTTTCATTTCTTTATTCCGGAGGCTATAGATCATGGGGTTGAAAAAGGGGGTCAAAACTGAGTAGAACAAAGTTGTGAACTTCTGCATGCCCTCTGCTTGTCCTGACCCTGGACTCACATATGTCATCATGACAGAACTATAGAACAGAAACACAACAGCCAGGTGTGAAGAGCAGGTGGAGAAGGCCTTCTTCCGGCCAGCCACTGAAGGCACCTGCATTACAACCCTCAGCACCAGGGTGTAGGATCCAGTAGTGTAGAAAAAGGTGGCAAAGATAAGGAGGGAGCTCATGGTACCACATATGAGAACAGTCCCTGGGACTGGGACACATGCTGAAGCCAGGGCCAACAGAGGACCCAGGTCACACAGAAAGTCATCAATCACATTTGGGCCACAAAATGGTAGCCGAGTAACAAGTATCACTGGGATCAGAAACCAGAGGAAACCGTACACCCAGCAAAAGATGACCAGGCTGCTACAGAACTTAGTAGTCATGACGGTGGGGTAGTGCAGAGGGCGGCAAATTGCCAGGAAACGGTCATAGGCCATGATGGAGAGAAATAAGCATTCTGTTGTGCCCAGTGAGAAGAAGAAGTACAACTGGAGGAGACACCGAGCAAAGGAGATGGTTTTGGTTTGGGAGAAGAAGTTGGCCAGCATATTGGGCACATCAGAGTTGACATAGCAGATCTCCAGGAAGGAGAAGTTGGCCAGCAGGAAGTACATTGGGGTGTGGAGCCGGTGGTCCCAGCGCACTGCGCACACGATTGCCACATTTCCAAGGAGGGTCATGATGTAAGTTATAAAGAATATGGAAAAGAGGAAGATCTCTATTTCCCAGCGGCAAGGGAAGCCCAAGAGGATGAACTCACTCACAACGTGGGAAATATTTCTGACCTTTGACATCATCATTTCTGTCCATTCTGTGAGGATTGGAGCAGAAATTACATTTACAAAGAGAATTATGTCTCCTGGTTCCTCCCCAGGAGATGAGCATATTTTCCTGAGCATAAGGGAGGGGACTAGATCAATAGTTCCTATTTTTGATTGGGCAGTCCAACAATACAGTTGTTGAGTGTACTCCTCTATATATGACTATTCGCTTTTAAACTATCAACAAAGCACTGTCAATAAATATAGTAAATATTGGTAAAGATTTTGAAAAAAAAGTTTTTTTAGAATTAAAATAAAAGTAGAATTTCAGATATTTCCTTTCTGCATCTCTCATTGGGTTGCCTGGTGCACTGAACTTTGGAGAACATTGGTCTAGACAGTACAGATGGGTATCTGCATGCATGCTAAGTCGCCTCAGTCGTGTCGGACTCCTTGCGACCCCATGGACTGCAGCCCACGAGGCTCCCCCGTCCATGGGATTCTCCAGGCAAGAACACTGGAGTGGGTCGCCATTTTCTTCCCCATAAGGGTGTCTGGCTAATGCTAAATTAATATACAAATTTTGACATGGGCAATTTAATTGTAAAAAACTAGAATTGACAGATTTACTGAACAAAAGAGTGTTATCAACTAAGTGCCTTAAAGGAGAGAACGTGAGGCTACCCCTCATACTGTGTTGCTGACACAGAGCGCAATGGTATTATAATCTCTTTTGCTCTAGGAACTCATGCAGGCTTAAATTCTTTGGCTTTTTTGGGCAGTAACTTTATACTTTTGACTTCTATTGAATTTTTATTATACGAAAGTCCTTAAAGTTTTATTCACAGAACTTAAAACAAGAGTGGCCCCATTTAGTGGTTGTGTTATTGAGTTTTTGAAGTGAGGGAGGTTAATTACTGAATTTCACAAAGTGTTTCATTGAATGAGATCTTAAGACTTTCAAATATTAACTTCCATTTGTATTTTTATTCCCTGTGAATCTGATAAAATTTCTCATGATTTTCACCTGTGTGTTTGGTTAGAATATGTAGAACATTAAAAATTGCTTTTTTAGAGAACTTAAAACTTTTTCTAGGTTAACACATATTATTCTAAACAATTGGGAATAGATGGCTAAGCTCAAAACAGATAAACAGCACAAAAATGGTGAAAATGACTTTGTATCTGAAAAACTTTCTGGCATAATAAACAAATCTGGCATTAATAAACAAAGGGCTTATTTAAAATTTTAAAAGTAGCTTTTAAAACTGATGCCCTTGTTCAGTTTCAGTTTTTAAAACATTTTCTTCCTTTCTTTAGCATTCTTCAGAGACACCAATAGTGATTTTGAAATCACATCTGTAAATTCTTTCTGTACCCAGGGATATAATTTGCTTAGGTCTGAAAATATAAGTTTATTTAAAATTATTAAGTGCTATTTTACTTTATTTTCTTGTCAATTCTCTTTTATACATTTTTCTTCTTTCTTTTGAAAGGAGATCAATCCTTAGAGCTGTCCATATTCTAATTTAGATTGATTGTCCTTAATGTTTTCTCTCCAGAGGGCAGCAGATGGCCTAGTCTTTTTCTTTCATCTCATAAACTTGCAAACAAGGAGACCACAGCGCTATAGGCTGGTATGGAAAGACGTTCTTGTTTAGTGAGCTTCAGTGAAAAGCTCACTAAATTTCTCATAGAAAAACATCCCTTGCTTTTAATCACTTTATTTCACTTGTTTCTCTGTCTCTGTCTCTCTCTTCATTTCTTTTTTTCTTAGAATTACTTCTAAGATGACAAGATGACCTGAGATTTTTGTTGCTGGAAAATTTAAGAACTGTCTACAATACAGTCTTATATAGTTTCAGTATGTGGATAATAAAGGAAAATATTTCTTAACATATTTTTATTAAAACATTTTAGAATAATAGCATTAACTTTTTGATTGCTATCCATCATGAACCTTAGTTCATTTTCTATCAACTGCCACTTTGTTAGCATAAACTGAGTGTGCCAGCTACAGTCTTTTCAGGCTTAGCTCCTAAATTTAGCTTTATAAGCTAATCACTAAACTAAAGAATTTAAAAATTCAATACAAGTTTGCTTAGTGTCTACTGCATTCTTGTATACTAAGCAAGGGGTGTTTTGGAACATATATTTATATTCATTCATGGTGCAATACTGTTTTCAGTAAAATTAAGAGGCACTTTAAGTTAATATAAGTTTCAGTGTAAATTGTGGTAGTTAAATCTATAACTCCACATTTCCAGATAAAGGTCACTAATTTAAATATGAAATACATAATTTTGATTTTTCAGATTAACAAAAATGAATAATCATGATACCAGAGTTGATAAAGGTGCAATGAAATGACACTTAGAAAAACTGTTGGAGAGTATATTAACTTGTACATGTTTTTTCTGGCTGGCAATTTAGAAATACTCAGAGCTTTTAAAGCATTTATACCCATTAAATAAGAATTAGAGGTGTAGAAAAAATTCATACAGTGCATAAGAATTTTTAGGAATCATGTTAAAATACAGATTCTGACTCAGAAGGAGTGGACGGGGTTTGGGATTCTAAATTTCTAATAAGTAATAAGGTAATGTTAATTCTTTGAGTAGTAAAAATTTATAAAGTCCTCCATACTTTATAGAGTTCTTTGTGTAGCAAGAGTTTATGTAGTTCTTTATATATACTTCTTTAGAAAAAGTAAATAATACTGAGTAAAATTAAAAAATTTCTGGAAAAAATGAAATTAATAGTGGTAAGTTTTTCAAGATCAGATGATAGGTTGCATACTTTTCTTAGTTATACATGTCTGTGTTTCTTAAAATTTCTATAAATAACATACATTACTTTTATAAACTTAAAAGACAAACATTAAAAATTATTATTCTTGAAGGCACTTTTCTGAATCTTCCACTTACCCTAACCAATTTTTGTGACCTTTGCTATTTCTGGAATGTTACAAGTTGCTAGGAAGCCCATTATTTATGTCATATGTGACTTATACCATGCAGGATATAATTTCTCACTTTCTTGCTGCTGCTGCTGCTGCTAGTCACTTCAGTCGTGTCCGACTCTGTGTGACCCCATAGACGGAAGCCCACCAGGCTCCCCCGTCCCTGGGATTCTCCAGGCAAGAACACTGGAGTGGGTTGCCATTTCCTTCTCCAATGTGTGAAAGTGGAAAGTGAAAGTGAAGTCGCTCAGTCATGTCCGACCCTTAGCGACCCCACGGACTGCAGCCTACCAGGCTCCTCCATCCATGGGATTTTCTAGGCAACAGTACTGGAGTGGCTTGCCATTGCCTTCTCCGCTACTTGGGTTTAAAGTCAATGAAGTAAGTCTCTGTGCCAAGGTTGAGGAGAAAGGGAAGATTGCCAGCGGGGCATCCTAAAGGCTGTATTTTACTTTAAGTGGCCAATGCCATTTCATAAACCTAGGACACGGATTAGAAGTTAAGTTTAAAAAAATCAAATGCAACATCATGAGAAATGATAGCCATTAGCTTCTGGAGAGAATTCGTGTTATTAGTCTTTTCCCATTTGAAGGAAGCATACCTTATCCTCAATCAGGTAATACTTTTCTTCCTTGAGAAAGAAAGAAAAAAAAAAAACAGGAAAATGATACCATTTTCCATTTTGGGTTTTAATTTTCTTCAAAATTTTAAGGAGAATATTGTAGTTTAGAATAAAAGTCAAAAAAATCATGATGATATTAGACAGGATTAAATAAAGGCAATATACTTATTTTTCTTTTCTTTCACCTTTACAGTTGATAAAATTGAATGTAATGGTTTCTTTTTCAACCAGACAGGTAGAAAGATACTTTCTCCAACTCACATTTCCACTGTCAAAATATAACACATATTTTTCTCTGTCCCATGTTCATGAATATGCCCTTTGTTGAAGGAATTGATTCAGGCACTTACTAGAATAGGAAACAGTGTCTGCAGATAAGCCTTTCCTCTGCTCTTCATTTCCCTTGGATCTCAGAGTTCTCTCCCTTGTGCTTTCACTTCCAGAGCATTTGGGGAAATATTTTTCTGTTTTTTGGAAGTTGAAAAAGATGTGTTTCCCCTGCTCCCCATCCAGCAGTAGTAAGAATGAAAGCTTGAATTTTCCACTTGTCCCCAGTGAAACTGTTGCTGGGCCAAAGCCAGTTTCCCTAAAGGGGCTCTTTGCTGAGATTCCCTCAGCTGGGATGGTCATTACCCCAGGGACTCATCTTTTGTTAAGGTTGTTTCAAACATCTGATACTCCTTTTCTCATAATGGACCAATGATTCCACTCTATCAGTTGATGCTATGCATTTGCCATATAATTTTGAGCTTCTTTGATTAAAGGGACAGTTATTTTTTTATTTTTTAATTCATTACATGGGTTCAAAAGCCTATCCATGCCTGTAGCTACCCTTGTACTTTGGCATACAAATATAGCAGTTAATATTTACTGAAGACTTGTTACATGTCAGGCAGTAAGATGAGTAAATTTATGAGTAATTTCATTTAATCCCTTCCCAATCTGATAGGTTAGATGTACTATTATTTTTACTTATAGGGAAGCTATTGAAGCTTATGTTAATTAAATAATTTGTAACATTTAATAAATGGGGATGACAATATCTGAATTCAGTTCTCTCTGAGAGTGAAGCCTGAGTTCTTAAATAGTAAACTATTTACCTTCCATCTTTACCTGTCAAAGATGGGAAACAATTGCTATTGATATCTTATGCTAGATACTGTGACAAATTCTTATATTTAACTCATTTTATTTAATCCTTACAACACCCTGTGTGCTGGGTATCACTGTTGCAATTTTTTAAAATTCTGATTATCAAGGTAACTTGTGTTTAAACAAAAATTTGGAAGAGTCAGAAAAATTCAGGGAGCTAAAAAATTACTCACAATTTTTTCAAGCACAGATAATTCAAGTTAAAACTTGGCTTATTCCCTCTGGTCTTTTTTGTTGTAAAAATTTATACATATGAGGTCATACAGCACTTAGTATTCTGCTTACATTTATAGCCTGCATTTTTCCATGTAACTAAAACTCTCTTAAATACTATTAAAGCTGCATAACACTGAGTGTTGTTTTAATATCATTTCCCTAGGGTTTTTAGGCTATTTAAAATGTTCTGGTCTTAAAATAATGCAATAAAAATCACTGGGCTTAAATTTTTGTTTAATATTAGAACATGTCCCTAGAGTAGACTACTTAAAGGAAAATTACAATGTCAAATATATATATATATAATTCTCAGAAGTAGACTTGTTAGATTAGATATATTCTCAGAAGTAGACTTGCTAGATTAGATGGTAGTTCTATTTTTAACTTTTTGAGTAACCTTCATACTGTTTTCCATAATGGCATACCAATTTACACTCTTACCAAGAGTAGACAAAGGTCCCTTTTTCTACATCCTTGATAAGCAATTGTTATCTCTTGTCTTTTTTGATGCTAGCCATTCTAACAGGTGTGAGGTGATATCTCATTGTGGTTTTGATTTATATTTCTCTATGATTAGTGATTTTGAGTAACTTTTCATGTACCTGTTGGCCATTCATAAATCTTTGGGAAAATGCCTATTCAGCTTCTTTGTCCAGTTTTTAATTGGATTGTTTGTTTTTTCCTCTTGAGTTCATGAGTTCTTTATACATTTTGGATATTAACCCCTTATGGAGACCCCAGTTCAATTTCTGGGTCAGCAAGATCTGCTGGAGAAGGGATAGGCTATCCACTCCAGTATTCTTGGGCTTCCGTGTGGCTCAGCTGGTAAAGAATCCATCCGCATTGCAGAAGACCTGGGTTGGGAAGATCCCCTGGAGAAGGGAAATGCTACCCAATCCAGTATTCTGGCCTGGAGAATTCCATGGACTGTATAGTCCATCGGGTCGCAAAGAATTGGACACGACTGAGCAACTTTCACTCACTATCAGATACATGGTTTGCAAATATTTTTTCCCATTCCATAGGTTGTCTTTTCATTTTGTTGATTGCTACTTTTGTTGTGCAGAAACTTTTAAGTCTGATATCATACCTCATGTTTGTCTTTGATTTTGTTGCTTATACTTTAGGTGTCATAGCTGAAAAGTCATTGCCAAGATCCATGTCAAGAAGCTTTTGTTTTCTTCTAGGGTTTTTATGGCTTCAGGACTTATGTTTAAATATTCAATCCATTTTTAGTTAATCTTTGTGATAAGTGTAGGATAGGGGTCTAGTTTCATTCTTTTATATGTGACTATCCAATTTTCTCAAATTTTTGTTGAAGAGATTGCCTTTTTTCCACTGAGCATTCTTGACTCCCTTGTCAAATATTAAATGGCAACCCACTCCAGTATTCTTACCTGGAGAATCCCATGGATGGAGGAGCCTGGTGGGCTACAGTCCATGGGGTTGCAAAGAGTTGGACACAACTGAGTGACTTCACTCACTCACTCACTCACTCACTCACTCATGGATTTATTTCTGGATTCTCCATGCTGTTCTGTTGGTCAATGTGTTTGTTTTTAATGCCAATATTATACTCTTTTGATTACTATAGCTTTGCAATATAGTTTCAAATCAGGAAGTTTGATGCCTCCAGCAGTGTTCTTCCTTCTTAAGATTGCTTTGGTGCCTTTTGTGGTTCCATACAAGTTTTAGAATTGATTTTTCTATTTCTGTGAAAAGTACCATTGGAATTTTGAGAGATTTCATTGAGTCTGCAAATTGGCCTCCCAAGTGGCTCAGTGGTAAAGAACCTACCTGCCAAAGCAGAAGAAACAGAAGATGCAGGTTTGATCTCTGTGTCAGGAAGATCCCCTGGAGAAGGCAATGGCAACCCATTCCAGTATTCTTGTCTGGATGATCCCATGGACAGAGGAGCCTATGGTCTATGGGGCTGCAAAGAGTCAGACATGACTGAGCACACATGCCTTGGTTGAATAGATTGCTTTGGTGAGTATGAACATTTCAACAATATTACTTCTGATCCATGAACATGGACCCATGGAATATTTTTCCATTTACTTGTGCCTTCTTCAATTTCCTTCATCATTATCTTATATTGATACATCAGTCTTTATTAAGAAGCCAAAAATAATTGAACAGCTGTGGTACCATGATATTCTTTTACCCTAAAAATCAACAATCAGATGCCAGTCACCAAAAGATCAGAAAAAGGAAGAAAGAAGAAGGGGTGCTGGTTATGGAATATGTGACCCCTTTCCATTGTTCATGTATTTATAATTTATCTGTTGTGATAACAGTTAAAAAACAAGTTACTTTCAAGTTTGTGATGCTCACAGGGAAATTGATCTGACCAAACTGTATCCATTCTCATCTAGAGCAGTTGTTCTCAGAAGAACTTTACTATGGATAAAGTGAAGCTTTTTTAGGATCAGAATATTCCTCAACAAGTCTGAGATGTCACAGGAATATACTTCCAGTAAGTCAGAGATTGTGCATCCAAATTGCTTTCTTTTCAAGACTCATTAAAAAAAATTTTTGTGTATCCTAGAGGGCAATCAGGACATCTCCCAGTGTTTCTTTTGTGTGGGTCCTCAGGAAAAAGAAAACACATTAAGGGGAGGGGAGAAAAAAGAGATGGATTTTCCTTAAATAATAATCCTGTCAAAGCCAGAAGTGATTGAATGCTAGGAATGTATGCCTTCTTCTGCAGACAGGACCCTTGAATTCTAGTGGAGGTTGGACATACCTCATCAGAGTGAGTGTGAATGAATCCCTCCTTTTATTCTGTCTTCCACACAACAGATTGATATTATTTATGTATTAAATGAATGAATAGATGTCTTGAGGTGGTCAGTTAATTGAGAATTTCAGTGCGTGGTATTTTATCAGTGCAAGGTGGCCAGATGGGGCAAGGCCCTAGGGTTTTTTTCTTTGATAAAATTACCGTGAAAATGAGCATTTCTCTTTGAAATAATCCTAACATACAGGGAAATCCACTATGGAAAAATTTTTCAAATGTCTCAGACTTCAGGTTTTATTGTCTTAAAAATTCCTAAACCAGTTTTAGTCATTTGCATTGTGAATAACTCCTTGAAAGATCTCATTATTTAATATCTCCTCTGATTGTATAATTATTCTCCTAGTAGTAGAATTTCCACATGATTACTTTCTATGCCATAGATCCCCTCCAAATTCTTTCCATCATTCCAAGTGCTTCCCACCCTTTCCAAATCACCTTGCTGTTTTTACTTGTAATCATATCCAGGCCACAATCACCTCAGTGATCAGTATTGTATTATTGTAGCACCATGTCCTGTCTATTGTCACCTTTATTAAAAGTGCTCATTCAAGTGAATGCTGAAAAAGATGAAAAGGTTCGGGTTGGAGGAGAGGAGGGTGGTCCATGTTACTAGCTCTTACTCATTCTAGATTGGGAAAGGGAGGGAAGACAAGAGGGAATGAAGGAAGAATCCTATAGCAGGCAGAGGAGGGAACAGAATTCCTGAATACTCTGTCTTTCTTTAACTATCAAATATTTTAAAAACCTGGATAATTTGAAGCTGTTCTCTGGGTGAAAAAAGCTTTATCAATCCAGACTAAAGGGATGCAACTCCAGTTCTACTCTCCTAGCTTTAACATATACAAGGCAGTAAAGGATAAAGTTATGCCTGGACTTCTAAACTTTAACTAAAATGGAAATTTTCCTCATAGTGGTTTTTTTCAAGCAACCCATAAATGTCTGTTTAACAAATCTGTAGCTGAACCGCTTTGTGGAAGGTACTAAAAGAAGAATAATGACCAATAGGTTGCGGATCAGAGAAACAGAAGCATTGTATAGATAATTATCAAAAGGGGTTTAATTCAAAAGGTAAGGAATTATTAAAGTGATTATTTCAGTGAGCAAATTTCATGCGCTATTTGGGAATTCGAGTATATTTTTGAGAGATTCATTCTGAGTTATATATGATGGGATTTTAAGACATTTTTTCCATTATAAGTTAACACCATAGAAGTGCATTGAACTCATATAATTTGTTAGATTGAATACTCAGAGATAAGAATGTGTATGGAAGCTATATTTTAGGTTCAAACAGATACTTTTAAAGGAAGAATCAGATCAATGGGCTCATGTTTTGCTTATGATAACTAGGGCAATAAGTGGAGCTCACACTAAACATTTATTTACTCTAGGCTAGGTGCTTTAAGAATATGTTACATTTAATGTTTCATTAATTTCCATGGTAGATATTGTTATTCTGATTTTTAAAAATTTATTTATTTTTACTTGGAGGATAAATTTTCAATATTGTGCTAGTTTCTCCCATATATCAACATGAATCAGCCATAGGGGACATATGTCCCCTCCCTCCTGAAATTTCCTCCCACCTACCACCCCATCCCACCCCCTCTAGGTTGTCACAGAGCACCAGGTTTGAGCTCCCTGTGTCATACAACAAATTCCCACTGGCTATCTATTATACATATGGTAATGTGCATGTTTCAGTGCTACTCTCTCAATTTGTCCTACCGTCTCCTTCACCCGTTGTGTTCATAAGTCTGTTCTCTATGTCTGTGTCTCCATTGCTGCCCTGAAAATAGGTTCATCAGTACCATCTTTCTAATTCCATATACATCCATCAATATATGATATTTGCTTTATGATTTACTTCACTCTGTATAATAGGCTCTAGGTTCACCCACTTCATTAGAATTGACTCAAATGCAATTTATGGCTAAGTAATACTTTGGCCACCTCATGCGAAGAGTTGACTTACTGGAAAAGACTCTGATGCTGGGAGGGATTGGGGGCAGGAGGAGAGGGGACAACAGAGAATGAGATGGCTGGATGGCATCACCGACTCGATGGACATGAGTTTGAGTGAACTCCGGGAGTTGGTGATGGACAGGGAGGCCTGGTGTGCTGTGATTAAGAGTCGGACACAACTGAGTGACTGAACCAAACTGAACTGAACTGAATAGTCCATTGTCTGCACGCTCAGAGCCAGCATCGCGTCATTGTAAGGGACTGGAATGCAAAAGTAGGAAGTCAAGAAACACCTGGAGTAACAGGCTAATTTGGCCTTGGAGCGTGGAATGAAGCAGGGCAAAGGCTAATAGAGTTTTGCCAAGAGAACGCACTGGTCATAGCAAACACCCTCTTTCAACAACACAAGAGAAGACTCTACACATGGACATCACCAGATGGTCAACACCGAAATCAGATTGATTATATTCTCTGCACCCAAAGATGGAGAAGCTCTATACAGTTAGTAAAAGCAAGACCAGGAGCTGACTATGGCTCAGATCATGAACTCCTTATTGCCAAATTCAGACTTAAATTGAAGAAAATAGGGAAAACCACTAGACCATTCAGATACGACCTCAATCAAATCCCTTATGATTATACAGTGGAAGTGAGAAATAGATTTAAGGGACTAGATCTGATAGATAGAGTGCCTGGTGAACTATGGACGGAGGTTCGTGACATTGTACAGGAGACAGGGACCAAGACCATCCCCATGGAAAAGAAATGCAAAAAGGCAAAATGGCTGTCTGAGGAGGTCTTACAAATAGCTGTGAAAAGAAGAGAAGCGAAAAGCAAAGGAGAAAAGGAAAGATAGGCATCTGAATGCAGAGTTCCAAAGAATAGCAAGGAGAGATAAGAAAGCCTTCCTCAGTGATCAATGCAAAGAATTAGAGGAAAACAACAGAATAGGAAAGACAAGAGATCTCTTCAAGAAAATTAGAGATACCAAGGGAACATTTCATGCCAAGATGGGTTCGATAAAGGACAGAAATGGTATGGACCTAACAGAAGCAGAAGATATTAAGAAGAGGTGGCAAGAATACACAGAAGAACTGTACAAAAAAGATATTCACGACCATAATCACGATGGTGTGATCACTGACCTAGAGCCAGACATCTTGGAATGTGAAGTCAAGTGGGCCTTAGAGAGCATCACTATGAACAAAGCTAGTGGAGGTGATGGAATTCCAGTTGAGCTATTTCAACACCTGAAAGATGATGCTGTGAAAGTGCTGCACTCAATATGCCAGCAAATTTGGAAAACTCAGCAGTGGCCACAGGACTGGAAAAGGTCAGTCTTCATTCCAATCCCAAAGAAAGGCAATGCCAAAGAGTGCTCAAACTACCGCACAGTTTCACTCATCTCACATGCTAGTAAAGTCATGCTCAAAATTCTCCAAGCCAGGCTTCAGCAATACGTGAACCGTGAACGTCACGTTCACGTGATGTTCAAGCTGGTTTTAGAAAAGGCAGAGGCAGCAGAGATCAAATTGCCAACATCCGCTGGATCATGGAAAAAGCAAGAGAGTTCCAGAAAAACATCTATTTCTGCTTCATTGATTATGCCAAAGCCTTTGACTGTGTGGATCACAACAAACTGTGGAAAATTCTGAAAGAGATAGGAGTACCCGACCACCTGACCTGCCTCTTGAGAAACCTGTATGCAGGTCAGGAAGCAACGGTTAGAATTGACCATGGAACAACAGACTGGTTCCACATAGGAAAAGGAGTACGTCAAGGATGTATATTGTCACCTTGCTTATTTAACTTATTTGCAGAGTACATCATGAGGAACGCTGGGCTGGAAGAAGCACAAGCTGGAATCAAGTTTTCTGGGAGGAATATTAATAACCTCAGATAGGCAGATGACACCACCCTTATGGCAGAAAGTGAAGAGGAACTCAAAAGCCTCTTGATGAAAGTGAAAGAGGAGAGTGAAAAAGTTGGCTTAAAGCTCAACATTCAGAAAACTTAGATCATGGCATCTGGTCCCATCACTTCATGGGAAATAGATGGCAAAACAGTGGAAACAGTGTCAGACTTTATTTTTTTGGGCTCCAAAATCACTGCAGATGCTGACTGCAGCCATGAAATTAAAAGACGCTTATTCCTGGAAGGAGAGTTATGACCAACCTAGATAGCATATTAAAAAGCAGAGACATTACTTTGCCAACCAATGTCCATCTAGTCAAGGCCTTGGTTTTTCTGGTGGTCATGTATGGATGTGAGAGTTGGACTGTGAAGAAAGCTGATTGCCGAAGAATTGATGCTTTTGGACTGTGGTGTTGGAGAAGACTCTTGGGAGTCCCTTGGACTGCAAGGAGATCCAATCAGTCCATTCTAAAGGAGATCAGTCCTGGGTGTTCATTGGAATGACTGATGCTGAAGCTGAAGCTCCAATACTTTGACCACCTCATGGGAAGAGCTGACTCACTGGAAAAGACTCTGATGCTGGGAGGGATTGGGGGCAGGAGGAGAAGGGGACGACAGAGAGGAGATGGCTGGATGGCATCACCAACTTGATGGACGTGAGTTTAAGTGAACTCCGGGAGTTGGTGATGGACAGGGAGGCCTGGCATGCTATAATTCATGGGGTCACAAAGAGTCGGAAACAACTGAGTGACTGAACTGAATAGTCCATTGTATATGTAGGATTAACCTCCAAAATATACAAAGCAGCTCATGCAGTTCAATACCAGAAAAACAAACAACCCAATCAAAAAGTGAGCAGAAGACCTAAACAGACATTTCTCCAAAGAAGATATACAGATGGCTAATACACATATGAAAAGATGTTCAACATCACTTATTAATAGAGAAATGCACATGAAAACTACAATGAGGTATCACCTAACCGCAGTCAGATTGACCATCATCAAAAAATCTACAAACATTAAATCCTGGAGAGAGTGTGAAGAAAAGGGAACTCTCTTGCATTGTTAATGGGAATGTAATTTGATACATGGAGAATAGTATGGAGATTCTTTAAATAACTAGGAATAAAAATAACTACCGTAAGACCCAAGAGTCCCACCACTGAGCATATACTCTGAGGAAACCGCAACTGAAAAAGACATATGTACCCCAGTGTTCATCGCAACACTATTTACAATAATACATGGAAGCAACCTAGATATTACTCTGATTTTGCAGATGCAGATATTGAAGCAGAGAGAGAGAGAGAGTCACTTGTCCCAGGTTATAAATACTGTTTTTGAAAGATCCAGGACTTCATTATAGCCCTCTTGAATTCTGATTCTTTATTCTTTTTTTAAAATTAAACTGTGATACAACTTACATTGCCTTCTTAAACAGTCACTTTGACTTTGCACTTCGGAAGCATTAAAATGTTGAGCCCTTCCTTTATTTATTATTATTATTTTTAAACTAAACCCTATATATTTAAAATGAAAATTGAGGGAAAATAGTATAAATTAATAAGGAAAGAAAAATAAGTGGATTGAAAATCTATTCTAACTAAAAGCTAAAGTATATGATATGATTTTTAAAAATAGTAGACTAGCAAATTTTGCAAATGGAACTGAAAGTGCATAGCAAATGTGAATGAAGGGCACTCCACAGAGGATAATTGGAATTAAATTAAAACAATTTAAATATTTTAAAGCACATGCTATATTCCTTAATTTAGACTGGGAATTGTTGAATTAACCTCCGGTTATTTATGAGCTCTCTTTCATTTTATATCCCTGTGCTTCCCTGGTGGCTCAGTCGGTAAAGAAACAGTGCAATGCAGGAGACCTGGGTTCAATCCCTGGGTTGGGAAGATCCCCTGGAGGAGGGCATGGCAATCCCCTCCAGTGTTCTTGCCTGGAGAATCCCTAAGGACAGAGGAGCCTGTTAGGCTGCAGTCCATGGGGTTGCAAAGAGTTGGACATAACTGACCGATTAAGCACAGCACAGCCTCTAACTTAGTAGTGTAACCTCCATATTTTGCTTTCTTTGTTGTCAATTCATAGCTTCTGAAAAACCTCTAGGTTCAAACTTCTCTGGCTATTATACCCATATAAGTGAAAGTGAAAGTTGCTCAGTCGTGTCCGACTCTTTGTGACCCCATGGACTGTAGTCCATGGAACTCTCCAGGCCAGAATACTGGAGTGGATAGCCTAAACCTTCTCCAGAGGATCTTCCTGATCCAGGAATTGAACCGGGGTCTCCTGCATTACAGGCAGATTTGTTAACAACTGAGCTATCATGGAAGTCCGTACTTATATAACATAACAGTAATTTTTAAAGCAAGGTGTATTTTTCACATAATCAATTGGGAATGTAAGTTTTTTAAAAATGGAAGCATAAATAAATTAGTGTATTTATTTGATTTACCAAGAGTCTATAGTATTTTAGTTAAATAGGGAGGAGAGCTTATGGACCTTGTAGTGATTATCAAAACGATAGATAATCCACGTCCAGCTTAATGGTAGCAGTGACATTTAATGACTACATTTCTGAAGCTTATTAGTGCTACTTGAGTTAAACAAAGGTGGCCAGTTAAGGTGTTTAATGATTCATTTCTATCTCTATTTTTCTTACAGGCTAAAATTGGAAGAAAATGTTCTAGAAGAACTATTTAAAGTGAAGTAATATTTAAGTAATATTATCAATGGTGCTATTCTGTTTTATATCAATGTTATTTTGAGAAAAATTATTCATATTGACTAAATACTGATATTCCAGTTTATTCTCTACTTATAATGCCACTTACTTCCAATGAGAAATTGAGGCATGAAAAACTGAATAAAACAGACCCTTAACATGCACTTCTGTTTATGTCTGTGCACATTACAGGTTAGAGGAAAATGCATGTTTTGCATAACAAGAGTGTCACTGCTCCCTTTCATGAATTCATCCTGCTGGGTTTCTTGTGTAGCCAAGAAATAGAGATTCTCCTTTTTGTTTTATTCTCCATCATCTACCTCTTGACCTTGTTGGGCAGCAGTGCTATTATCTGTGCTGTGTGGTGGGACCAGCAACGCCACACTCCCATGTATATTTTATTGGCCAACTTCTCATTCCTGGAGATCTGCTACATCCATTCCAATGTGCCCAGCATGTTGTTCAACTTCCTATCCAAGACCAAGACCATCTCCTATCATGGCTGTATCCTACAGTTCCACATCTTCCTCTCTCTTTGTGCCACAGAACTCTTCTTCCTGGCCCTTATGGCATTTGACAGATATGTTGCCATCTGCCGTCCATTGCACTACCCAACCATAATGACCAGGAAAGTCTGTGGAACCCTTGTGTCTGCTTCCTGGGTGGGTGGATTCTTATGGTTAGTTACACCTGCTGCTCTTATCTCCCAAGTTCCGTTCTGTGGTTCAAATGTCATTGATCACTCCCTCTGTGATCTTGGGGCGATGCTGGCCATATCATGTGTCCCTGTCCCCAGGACAGCTCTGACTTGCAGCACTTTCAGTGCTGGGATCACATTCGTCACTTGGTTCCGCACTCTTGTGTCCTGCACTCTGGGACTTCGAGCTGTGGCTCAGGTCCCCAAAGGCTCACATGGGAGAAGAGCTTCTCCACATGCACCTCCCACCTGACAGCTCTGTTCCTTCTCACGGCTCAGTCTCAATGCTGTGTGTAAGCCCAGGGGAGCCGGTCAGCCGGGGCTGCAGAAGTTCCTGACCATGTTGTGCTCAAGTGCAACTCCACTTTTAAATCCTCTGATCTGCAGCGTCAGGAATGAGGAGATGAAGGTTGCTCTGAAGAAAATTATGGGTAAACTTTAGAAATAACTCCTGAATGGGACACTTTGGTGAGCTAAACAGTCCTAACTTTTTAGGACTGTTGTAAAGAGTCAAGGAAAACTATACTTAAAAGTAATAAATGTTACTAGATCTAAAATAAATATTTCCAGAGGAGAATTTCTTAAAATTCAAAGTCTTTTCTATTATTTACTGATTGAGTGACTAGTTATTTATCTGTTTTCCTAATTTTAACTGGAGAAGACGAAGTTAAATCATATCCCCATTAAAGAGTGTTTGAGATTGAGTGAGTTAATATATGAAAACATTTGTAACAGTGCTTGGCACTCAATAAATATTTTATTATAATGTTGGTAATATATTATTATCAATAAAAATTGTACCAAAATTTATCCTTATTTATTGTTGCCAAGTATGAGTTTCAGCAGTTTCTTTTTTCCCAAACTTAAAAAATTATTATTTTTATTATTAAAGTATAGTTGATATGCAGTTTTATATTATTTTAGCTACACAAAGCAGTAATTCAATATTTTTATAGATAATGCTCAATTTAAAGTTATTGTAAAATAGCAACTATAGTTGCCTACGTTCTGCAATATGTCTTTGAAGCTTATTTAATACATAATTGTTGGTATCTCTTAATCTCCTGTTGTGCCTGTCTGCCCTTCCTTCTCTCTCTACTGGTAACCACTAGTTTGTTCTCTGTATCTGTGAGTCTGTTTCTGTTTTGTTATATTCATTTGCTTGTTTTTAGATTCCACATATAGGTGATAACATACAGTATTTGTCTCTCTCTGTCTGACTTATTAGACTGAGCATAATACCCTCCAGTCCATCAATGTTGTAGCAAATGGCAGGATTTCATTATTTTTTATGGTTAAGTAATATTCCATTAAGGAATCCCAGGTGGCTCAGTGCTAAAGGATCTTCCTGGCAATGCAGGAGAAGTAGGGGATGCAGGCTGAGTGCCTGGGTTGGGAAAATCCCTTGGAGGAGGAAATGGCAACCCACTCCAATATTCTTGACTGGAGAATCCTACAGACAGAGGAACTTGGTGGGCTACAGTCCATAGGGTTGCAAAGAGTCAGACATGATTGATTGAACACGCAGCATGCACACATTTTAGGTATATGTATATTCGGTGTTCTTGCATGGAGAATCCCAGGGACGGGGAAGCCTGGTGGGTTGCTGTCTGTGGGGTTGCACAGAGTCGGACACGACTGAAGCGACTTAGCAGCAGCAGTAGCATACATAGAATATTCATCTTCTTTATCCATTCATCTGTTGATAGACACTAAGGTTGCTTCCACATTTTGGCTACTGAAAAAATGCTGCTATGAACATTGGGTTGCGTATATCTTTTTTAATTAACATTTTCTTTTTCATCAAATATATACCAAGGAATGGAATTGTTGAAAGAGGAGAGTGAAAAAGTTGGCTTAAAGCTCAACATTCAGAAAACTGAGATCATGGCATCTGGTCCCATCACTTCATGGGAAATAGATGGCAAAACAGTGTCAGACTTTATTTTTTTGGGCTCCAAAATCACTACGGATGCTGATTGCAGCCATGAAATTAAAAGACGCTTACTCCTTGGAAGGAAAGTTATGACCAACCTAGACAGCATATTAAAAAGCAGAGACATTACTTTGCCAACCAAGGTCCGTCTAGTCAAGGCTATGGTTTTTCCAGTGGTCATGTATGGATGTGAGAGTTGGACTGTGAAGAAAGCTGATTGCCAAAGAATTGATGCTTTTGGACTGTGGTGTTGGAGAAGACTCTTGGGAGTCCCTTGGACTGCAAGGAGATCCAACCAGTCCATTCTCAAGGAGATCAGTCCTGGGTGTTCGTTGGAATGACTGATGCTAAAGCTGAAACTCCAATACTTTGGCCACCTCATGGGAAGAGTTGACTCACTGGAAAAGACTGTGATGCTGGGAGGGATTGGGGGCAGGATGAGAAGGGGACGACAGAGAATGAGATGGCTGGATGGCATCACCAATTCAATGGACCTGAGTTTGAGTGAACTCCGGGAGTTGGTGATGGACAGGGAGGCCTGGCGTGCTGCCATTCATGGGGCCGCAGAGTCGGACAGGACTGAGCGACTGAACTGATGGTAGTTCTACTTTTTGTCAAAGTGTTTTCCAAATTGGTTGCACCAATTTACAGTCCCACCACCAGCATACAAACGTTCTTTTTGTCTATATGTTTGCCAACATTTTTGTTTCTAGACTTTTTGATGGTGGCCATGTTGTTAAGTATGAAAAGATGTCTCATTTGTTTTTTTGATTTGCCTTTCTCTGATGATTAGTGGTGCTGAGTACCTTTTCATCTACCTGTTGGCCACCTAGATATCATCTTGGAAAAATGACTATTCACGTCTTCTGTCCATTTTTAATCAGGTTGATGTTTTTTGAAATTGAGTTGTATGAGCTGTTTATATATTTTGGATTTTAATTGCTTTGTTGGTCATATCATTTGCAAATATTTTCTACCATACAGTAGGTTGTGTTTATCTTTTGTCAATGGTTTCCTTTGCTATACAAAAGTTTTATGTTTTATTAGGTCCTATTTATTTATTTTTGCTTTTGTTTCCTTTGCTGTAAGTCACAGATCCCAAAAAGATGCTTTTATGATTTATGGTAAGAGTGTTCTGCCTGTGTTTTCTTCTATGAATTTTATGGTTCTTATCTTTTAAATTATAATTCTTTTATTTTATATAAAGAAAAAGTGCCTATTTAAAACAAGTTTTGAACTTCAAAAGAAGTCTGCGTAAGTGCAAATCAAGAGGAGAATTTTTTGGCATACTCCCCTACATTTCCTTGTCTTATGAAAATAATAATAATTATCTGTTGGACAAAATTGATGAGGACTGTCTTCTGGTTCTGCCTCAGCAAGAAGCTTTCACTCCAAATTTTTAAAAGAATATTTTTGGGGGGTTTTATGTGGATCAATGGCTACCCAGGTGGCACTAGTGGTAAAGAACCTGCCTGCCAGTGCAGGATATGTGAGAGACAAAGGTTCAGTCCCTGGGTTGGGAAGATCCCCTAGAGAAGAAAATGGCAACTCACTACAGTATACTTGCTGGAGAATCCCATGGAGAGAGGAGCCTAGCAGGCTACAGTCCATAGAGTTGCACAGTCTTGGACATGACTGAAGCGATTAAGAGCCCATATGGACCAAATGAAAGATCATTTAAAAATATCTGTAAATTGTTTGATCATACCAAAGTATGATCAAAAGATGAAAGCAACTCAAATGCTCATCAATGGATGAATGAATGAAAAAAATGTGATATACATACAGTGTGATATTTATTCAACCTAATAAAGAGTGGAAATTCTGAAACATGCAGAAACATGGATAGACCAATCACAAAACGACAAATGCTGTATGACTCCATTTATAGAAGTTTCCTGGAGTAGTCAAACTGATAGAGACAGAAACTAGAATAGTGGTCACCACCAGCTTGGGGTAAGGAAATGGGGAATTGTTGTTTAATGAATCTAGAGTTTCAGTTTTGGAAGAAAAAAGTTATAGATTGAATGGTGGTAATTGTTGCTCAACAATGTGAATGTATTTAATGCCACAGAACTGTACACTAAAAAAATTAATTGTAATGTGTCACATTATGTGTATCTTACCATAGTTAAAAATAACTTAAAAATGCAAGGCATACTACCAGTGTCAATTTTTCTGTATTTTATTATTATTGATTCACACTTCCACTGTATGCTTTTTCTGGCAGTCTCTGCAGCTGCAACCTTGTCTTTATTTTCTTCCATGATGTTGCTGTTACAACTTTTTCTCAGTAGAAAAAGCTACTAAGGGTAGGATGCATGCAAACATGCTAAGTTTCTTCAGGCATGTCCAACTGTTTGCAACCCTATGAACTGTATAGCCTACCCATCTCCTCTGTCCATGGGATTCTCCAGGCGAAAATACTGGAGTGGGTTACCATGCCCTCCTCCACGGGATCTTCCTGATCCAGGGATTGAACCCATTTCTTTTATGTCTCCTGCATTGGCAGGAGGGTTCTTTACCACTAGTTTCACCTGGGAAGCCCAAAGGGTAGGATATTTCCCTTGAAATCATGACTACATCTCCACTCCCCAACTCTAATTGTGCTTTGTCCTTCAAGGTGCCCTTTTGTCATCAAAGAGTAAACCAAAAGGGCACCTTGGAGGACAGAGCAAGGAAGTCTCTCCCCTTCTTCCAAATGTAGATTTCCGCCTCAGGAATTTCTTTCACCCTTTGTGCACATAATTGTTAGACACTGTACTAACTGACCAGGAATAACTTTAAAGAAAGGAATAATTTTGCATCTGAGATAGGTATGTAAGGGCAAGTCCACCTGAGATGTGCAAACTCTTGACACCTGAAAGAATTTTCTCTGAGGCTGCCCAGTGTTACCCACTCTTCAGGTATCCCAGGCAGAGCCTGTGTTGAATCTCAGAAATACTTCCTACCTGAGCCAACTGGATTCAGCCTCCTCCACTGTGAGCCACAGTTTTGATGTGTATGAGTTCAAGGAGGAAGAGAGCGCCTCCTCTGTTTCTATTCTCAGGACACGTAAGGCTAAAGCAGAGCTGTCCAATAGAAATAGGTGGGCCACACACGCAAACAACATGCATAAGGTACATTTTTCTAGTTACCACATTAAAAAGAAAGAGTAAATTTCATTTTAATAATCTATCAGCCTAAAACATCATTTCAACATGTAGTCAATATAAAATTATTAACCAGATATCTTGCATTCATTTTTTTTCATCCTGCAAACTGGGGTGAATTTTATATACATTAACAGCATGTTTCAGCTTGGATTCACATTTCGGGTGCTCAGTAGCCACATATAGCTAGTGGTTACCATATTAGACAGTGTAGCTCTTGGCTTCCTGCATCCTCCTTTGTAATGAAAGTGGGTGGAAGTGTGGTAAGTTAAGATTAGGAGGTTAGGAGCTTTCATAAGTAACTTTAGATAAATGACTTATTGTGTTTTCTTTACTCTCCCTTCCTCTTTGTCCTCTTCCTCTGAAGGGAGGCTGAAATTCAAAACATAACTTTTAGAGAAGAGAGAGGAATAAAAACCTTGAAGTGGCAAAAGAGACAAGGAGGGCTGCCAGTAAAGTCAGGTCAGGGCCACTTTGAGAAAAATAGCACAGTGGAATTGTATTGATGTTTCCCACAGTGATGGTTGTAGAAAGGGGTTGGTAGGGAGGGAGAAGAGGCTAACTTATTAGGAGATGGCAGAGTTTACGGCCTCCTCTTTAGTCTTGCTGATGGTGGTATATAGACCAGAGGATATGCCTTTTTATACAAAGAACTAAGAGGTCTAAATGTTCTAAGTAGTACATTTGACATTGAGATGCATAGGTATTCTGGAGGAACTCTTGACTTGTGGGGCCACAGATGTGTTAACAATTCAATTTAAAAAAAAAATTGTTGAGAGAGAGGAATGCATAAGGTGCCAGAGCACAGAGCAGTGTTGGACTAAGAGTACAGGTTTGGGGGTGCAGGTGGGAAGTGCCAGAAAAGTGCTCACAGAGAAGCTGATGTTTCAGCTGAGTTTTGAATGATGAGTTGGAAGTTTTCTAGATAGAAGTCAGGGAATGATGGTGGTTGGTAATGTTACAAACAGTAAAAGAAGCATATAGAACATTCCTAATATATAACTGAATTACACAGTGAGTGTGGGGCTCCTGAAAGGAGATGAACTTAAACATGCAGGAAGTTAGATATGCTAAAGATGTTGAACTTGATCCCATAGGTGGGAAGGAAATATATAGGGATAGAAAGCAAAAGAGATGACAAGATTTGCATTTTAGAAAATCTGGCATCTTTAAGTTTAGGTATTATTCTGTTTAATGCCAAAAAACAGCTTCTTCTCTCACCAAGTATGTCATAAGCTATCAGGTTAACTTTAAGGAGAAGATGAATTCAAATTAATTTCATTATCTCAATCTTCTGAGAATTTCACAATTCCCCTTAAAAATACTGCTGATGTCTCAGAGTGTTACAGAGTCAAGTTAGTAACAGATCCAATGAGTTCTGAAGGATCATATACCCCCAATGCGTGCACATTGAAATAGCATGAGAATTGCCTTGGTTCTATAATGGCTTGTGAATAGTTAATACAGTTCCCCAGGTCTTTATTTGGGGGGATCACTAGCTCTGTGTTCTTGAGGATCTAGAATGTTTGAATGGTAGCCATTGGGTCACCTTAGAGGAAAAGATAGACTTAAGGGTATGTTCATGTTCTCTCAGTTGACGTCGACATAGATCATGACACTGGAGGCATGAAATAGTGTTGCTACACTTATTTATAAAGTCTGGTTTGAAGAAACAGGCTAGCAGCACAGTACACAGCTTTGGTGCTAAGAACAGAGGGAAAGGTAACGTTAATGAAGAAAGTCCTGGAACTTTTTGGAGGGCAATGTGACCAAAATTTAAAATATATTCACTGTATGACTCACAATTTTTGTTTTTCTGGATTTGTTTTTCATATACAGTTTCCTTAATTTCTCCCTGTTATGGTAAATTAGAAAGTTGGATGGAATTATTCTGTACATATATACACTATGATACAGTTGTCGGCTTAAAAAATATAGCCACAACCTGAAAGGAGACAGTTATTTTATTTGGTGGGAATGTTTAGGACTCAGAGCTCAGGAGACAGGCAGGAGGGGAACAAAGGGAGCAGGCAGTTTGAAAGCATTCTATGTATGGGAAGAGGCAAGCCTCTGGGCTCACTGAATTCATTCCTTTCATATGCACCTCAGCTATCCCAGGCCAATCCTGCTTCCTGGTTCAACTTGCTTCTTGCATTTCCCCTGCCCCCCAGCACCCCTACCCGCACCTCAGCAATCATTGTAAGGGTGGCAGCATTTTCTGGATTACAATTTTAGGAGTCCTTATTCACAGGGAGGCCTGGCGTGCTGCAGTCCACGGAGTCACAAAGAGTCAGACACAACTGAGCGACTGAACTGATTCACATTTTGAGGTCAGATTCACATTTTGAAGAAATAGGCTGTGACATTTCTTGTTTATTAACATGGCAGGAGATATTTTCATTTCACATAGTCAACCATGGATTGATTTCTTTATATATTTATCAAAATATAAATATTTGATTCAGTCAGTTACATTTTGGTTCTCCAAACAAAGTTCTTTTGTAGTGGGTCGCTTGAAAGATGTTTATTTACTACTCATTTAAATCCCAAACAGGTATTCCTACTCCACAGGAGACTGTTCTTCATGTGATGATTCTGGAACTTAGGTTTTTCCATCTTGGGCTTTGCCATCTTCAAAACTCAGTTTCTTGGGTCAACATGCTCAATCACATCAGAGATCGTCAAGGATTTTGTATGGGTAAGGCCTGAAGTATTGCACATCAGCTTTAAATACATCATAACAAGTATGCACACCTATGCTGCAAGGAAGGCTTTGAAAAAAACTGTTGAGTTGAAGAAGAGAAAATGGATTTGTTGCAGTTATGGACAGGACTGAGCGACTGAACTGAACTGAACTGATACAATTAATGTCTCAACTTCTTGGTTGACCAATACCTATCTTGTTTGACCTATATGTGGAAATAAGGAGTTTTGTAAGGAATAGAGACAGCTCTGTGGGATAGGCTTGTGTGTGTGTGTGTGTGATTTCCTCAGTTCTGTCTCATCACAGCAAAAATTTGAAGTGATGGACCAACATTACAGCCCTCGGATAGACCGTGTCACAGCTCTTGGACAGATCAGTGTTACAGCTCAGTTTTATTTAGAAAATAAAGGAAAATACATCCTCGAGCTGTGATGGAATGCCGACCCAAAAGACTGAAGAGAAAGAGAGAGACCCCCAGTCCTTTGGCTCCTCTTTTTATATGTTTTTCTCCTCCCCCTGGGTCTGCCCTATGTAGATTGAGCTAGCCAGGAGTGCTGTTTGTTTTCCCTGAGGTCCTCACTCTGGTCCTTGGACCTTCCTTTGTTTGGGGGCCTTTCCCTTCTTTGTCTTTTAGCCACCACCCTTCTGGACTCCTTTTTCCTGTTTTAATACTTAACAGGCTCATTTTGGATTTAGTGGATGAGATCTTTAAATTGCATTTGGACCACAAGAATGGGAAACTCTAGGTCTAACAAAGGTTGAAGGTAATGGTACATATCATGTCAAAAACCTTTGTTAGCTAAGAAGTAATTTATAAAGTTAGGAGACACAGCTCTTGAGGGGGCAATAATGTGTGAGCCTAGAACACTTGGGTGTGTGTGTTTGCACGTACGTGTGTTTGCACGTGAGTCTACATATAAGCGTGTGCACACGCATGGGGTTTTTATCTCCAGTTTGATCATCACTGAAGATGAAACGTTCTTGAGTCTGTATGATGCTTATTAATTGCTTCCATTGCTCCTGGGGTTGAGATCTCCAGAGACAGGCTTCAGAGTCTGGAAGGAATAAATAATGAGAAGCAGAGAGATTTGTGGTATATTCTACTCTCTGAGTAAAACCTGAAAGGAATCTTTGTGAAGAAAGGTACCTGAAGATGTTTTACAAAGGAGTTGACACCTTGGACTCCTGGGAAGCATGAGGATAAATGTATATGGGCATATGGAACAGTCACTTATTTCCTATGTCTTGATGTCCATTTTATTTTGTATATTAACATGAGAAAGCATAAATTTTCATGATTGCTTTCATTTACAAATACTGTTCCTATTACAAAAATCTTAATAGACGTGGAATTAACAATTTTTTTGTCAAATTGTCATTTTGTGTTTTACAAGTTGTCTTCAAAAGAACTGTATTTTTAGCAGACAGGAAAATGGAAACTTTTTTCTTGAAGACTTGGGCAATAATGTAGATGAGTCTCTTGTCTTCTGTTCTCTTTCACACGGATGACAACATAGCAAATCAACACCCATTTTGTGTGGCTTGTGAGAGAAGAAAACTTTGTAAGTAGAAGCTAATTTACTTAATGAAATATGGAGATTCAAAAGAGTCAAAAGAAAATGGGACTGGGGAATCAAGTAGGATTCTTTACAGTCTAAGCCACCAGGAAAGCCCTCTGAGACATACCCAAAGACAAAAACAGGAGTGTCTGTTCAGTGTGTTGGTCTATGGGAACTGAAGGGCTCTGAGCATGTGTCTATTGTGCTGAGGGTGGCTGTTTGCTCCGAGGCATCCCAGGTGAAGGACAATCAGAAGACAGCTAAAGAATATTACTGTGGAAAATGAAAAGTAAGATCTCTCTTTTCTGTCTTCCTCCTGTGCTCCTTGAGCAATATTTAATTACCTCTGCTTATTTTAAAGACCAGGAGATTAGGTTTCTACCACTGCCCATCTCTTGAAACCAACCCTGGTATCTTTTTGCACATTTATTACCCATGGTCAGGTTCTTCACCCGTTCTCCTTGAGTTATCAAAACAGCTTTCTAATAATTTCTTGTTGATTTCATCAGCCTGTAATTGTCTGGTGAATTGTCTTGTGAATGCAGCTTCCATAAACTCTTGATCACTTTACTGTTCTACTAGAGCAGCTCCAGATTTCCACTGACTAGCAAATTAAGCCCAAACGAGTCAGACTGGCAGTGAGTCCTCTGCTTTGAGGCCCTATCTTTGTACCTAATATCTGACTATATCTTTACAGATATTCTAACTTCCACTCTTGGATTGTTCTGTGAACATAATTTCTTGTATTCAAATCTTTTCATATTATATGCTATTGATATTCTGCCTCCATCACTGATCATGGAAATGTGTGTTTTTCCAAGGTCCATCACCCTCTCAAAAGACTTTCTTTCTTTCTTTCTTTTCAACTGAATATAATCGTCATGTCTCACATGATTCAGAAACCAGTACTCGAGAAAATAAGCACCACACTCGGGGAGTTGGAGAACTCACATTTATTATGCCGGTGGGCCCAGAGAAGTTAACACTCCAGGCTCTGAGCCCCAAACAAAGGGGTTGCAGAATTTTTATACACGGACAGGCCTGATTAAGTTGATTTGCAGGCTTGTGGGGGCTGGGCGATTGCAAAAAACAGTACAGGGGTGAATGAGATAAGAGCCAGTTTCTAGTATTGTGAGTCCCCACTTTCTGAGACCTAAGTGATCCAGACTTTGCAAGGAGCAAGCTGAGTTACAGAGGCAGAAGAAGCAGGAGGTTATGTAAAATTTTAACTTTTCTTCTTCATTCCCTCTCTTGATGCTTCTATCACTCATTGCAGAAAGCATCATCTCATGTTTTGGTAGGACATTCAGAGCTCCCAGTCATTTAGGGGGCTATATTGAGCTCTTAGTATTTGTAACTTTATGAGGGGTTATGAACTGGGTAATATCACTGAGAATACAAGGGCCAAACCAGAGTGCCACAAACAGCATGAAAAGAGGACCTGTTAAAGGGAGAAGCCACGATGCCCAGCTCCAAATATTGTTCCAATTACCCCAGGAATTAGCTCGTTTCTCTCTCCTGTTTGTGATTTGTTCCCTTAGCTGTTGGGCGATGTCCCTATTTCTGATTGGTTTTCATAAAAGCAGCATTCTTCATTCAAAAAGAGGAATAGTCCTCCCTTTTCAACTGTCAGTAGGTCTAGCCCTCTCCTATCCTGTAAAACCACCTCAGCCAAGGAGTCTAGTTGGTCCTGTAATGAAGAGCACAGCAATAATACCAATTAGGGATAGAGGCTAGGGTTGACAATGAAAATCCATTGATATTTTGCTAGCTGGATCCTCAAGCTTCTTTCCTGCATTGACCCGCCAGCTGCTGGAGTGTGGCTGGAGCAAGGCTGAAGAATGCTCAAGCTCCTGCCGTGCATTGACTCGTCAGATTCCGGAGTGACCAGAGCAGGGCTCAGTGTCCTTCGTGGGTGAGGGCCGTTGTCTTTGGAACCGGACCTTGAGGCGGTTTTTGGGGTGCTGAATGCTTTCCAGGTGTCCTCATCACAGGAAGTAGTTGCCTTCTTGACTCTGGTGTGGTGGATCCAAGGGATGACACCTATAACTTTAACAGCAGTAGTGGTTGCCAGGAGAACCGTGTGAGGGCCTTTTCAAACTGGCTGAATTGTTTTTTTTTTTTTTTTTTGTCCTAATCTTTAACCCATACCTCATATCCTGGCTGATAGAATGAACCCAATTGCCCAAAGGAATGGGTGTCCTTTCTAAGGTTTCTCCGGCAATATGGAGAAGACTTTTCCAGGGCCTGGAGGTATCAGGACACCTCAGTTCAGCTAGTTGCTGATGGTCTTCCTTGAGTTGTTTATTACTGGGGGTGGTCTCCCATATAAGATCTCAAAAGGAGAATAGCATGAGGACCTAGGGGTGCATTTACGGAGCGAGATGAGAGTGCACAGAATGATAAGGCAGCTTGTTCTAGCCTTGTCTTGGTGTTGGCCGGGGGATATTCTTGTTGCACTACTACTTGGAAAAACAAACTTAACAAGAAAGTTAAAGATATATGACCCAAAGATTAATAGATGTAGGAAAGCTGCTGAGGGGCTAGCCAGGAGAACCAGGTCCAGACACTGATTCATGAAATTAGTGTTTCTCTAGGTATGAGAAGATGCAAGAATTTGTACTCATAAAAATCTTTACCTGAAAACACCTGATAATCTGAAAGCTTGTTTTTTTATTTTACCCCCAGAGCACAGAATGCCTTATTTTTGCATCTCCACCCTGAACTGTCAAGGTGGTGCTGAAGGTCAGCATCTTGTAATGGTCATGATTTAATCTTTGTGGAGGCAACTGGCAAGGGCCAACTTTCAGTCAGCAGGACCCCTTCATAGCCACATATTTGACCAGGTTTTGGGGGCATTTCATGGTCATTGTGTCCTGCAGTGCTGGGAAGGCTCATTCCCAGGTCGAGCAAAGATTCCATTGACAGCCCACTCAGTGTGTTGTCACTAGACCAGGCCTTGTAAGTGGCAAAAGCCTGTGGACCATACCTGTCTTACTAGCCTTTTGGTCCAGGAAAATATTTCCTCTTGTTTCTTCTCATATCTAGAGCTACATTGTTACAATATTGATCTCATATGGAACTGCATATCAGCATTTTATCACAGGCTCAGTCACACATTTGGTAACAAGAAATAATCTTCTGAAGCAAGCTACATAGACAATAATATAGCTACCAGTTATTAGTAAAGTCACAAGCAAGAATTTAAGTCAAGAACTTTCATTGTGTATAGCCTCATATACCCCAGGTCATCTGACTCAGTTAAATGATTATATCCGAATGTTAATCTCCTGGTTGTACATCATGAAGCATCTGACCTTTATCTAAAGATTGGTTACCGAGATAAGCTTTAGAAACAACCTTAGAGTCCTTAATTAAGCTTTTAAGCAATATAACATAACAAGGAACTATCTCAGAAGTGTCTTAGTCAGCACAGACCTTAATTAACAAAACTGAAACGTAATTTTTTCTTTTTTTTGGAGAACTCATTGTGAGGGCATTAACACTGTAGTCAGGAAAGGCTTTAACCCATCAGATAAAAATAAGGTCTGTCAGGGAGCTGGGAAAAGCCACATGGCTGCGTAGGATTCCCATAGCCCTGGTTGTTTGACTTTTAGCTGTTGTTTAACCATTTTTAATTTCCTGATTTAGGAGCAGACTATTGCCATGTTTTAAGGACATCAAGATAGCAAAATCTAACAGTGAGGGTTTTTTTTTTTTTTTTTTCTGTAGAAGCAGAATGAGCTTTGTCTACAAGTAGCATAATCTTAAATATGTTTATTTACTTTACCAAAGTAAGAAAAAGATTTTGAAAACAAATGTAAATCACTTAAAAGCAAAGAAATTCATAACCTGTAAAGGAGCATTCTAAGAAAACTTTGTTCTCTAAACAGAGAGAAGACCAAATTCCAGTCTGGTACCAGCTTATTGTTAATAACAAAATTTATTTATCTGCTTAATCTTAGAAAGTCTTTCCCATAAATTTTGAAGAACAAGCAGTATTCTTCTAAAAGCATGAGAGTAAAACCATAGAAGGAATGTTTAAAATCTGACTCTATTGCAATTGACAAAGAAACCTGGTTGTAACACTTTAATATGATAACTAGAATTATAATTGACCATATTTATCAGGGCATATCAAATCTAGGTGAATTTCACATAATTTTAGGATATCTTATTAGCAACATCAACCATACAGTATAACCTAAAAAGCTTTATCACCCCTTCAGCAGTACTTCTCATGCAATCGGACATGTCCAGTGAACCCAGGTTGCTTAATAGCTCTCTGGGATGTCTCAGGGGCCCTCTGAAGCACCCCAAAGTTAGCTGGAAGTCAAGTTATTTAGGAAGCTTTGCCAATAAATGTCAAAAGGGTTTATAACACTCAGTCAGGTATGGTCATATAAGTCACTGTGAAATAATAGTTATTTACTTATCCAAAAGTAACAAAAGATTTCAAAGGTAAATATAGAACAGATCAATTAAGAGATAAAGAAACTTGAATCTACTATTAAATCAGTTTAACATCTGAAGAAAGTTTGTCCCCTTAACAGAGAGAAAGGCCGAATTCAAATTTTGTACCACCTTACTTTAAACTCATTTAGGTAAACTTAATGAAATTTATTTTAAAGTTAGTCCTAACCACGCACAAAACTTTTTTTCAGGGTCCACTTTCCACAAACTTTTTAATCACTTTCTGTAACAGCCACCTGTTAAGTCAGACCTACTTTCTCTTCCCTTTATAAAATATAATTTTATTTTTTATGCTGTCTTTATTAAAAACATATATCCTACTTTCCTTATTATATTAGCAAACAAATGTTAATACTAGATATTTAATATTGAATACTTCCCAGTTCATGTGAATCTGAAATTTATTTAGGTTAATTTTTCTTATATTTAGAATTGTTTGATTTGTAAGTGCTTACTTTTCTTTAGGCCAATTAAATCAGAACTCACTTACAACTTCAACAATACTCTCAGAAAAAAAACTGAGATATACATAAATTCAGACAGACAGAGATCTTATTGTTTTCTGTTTGAGATTTAAAATATTTCTTTGACCGCTTTTTTTTCTTTGCTTGAAGTTCTAATTTGTCCAAGGCTGAAGTCTCAGGCAAAGTTGGCTGTGTATTTCAAGGACATGGAAAGTGTTAACTTCAGGCTTTTTCCTAGGCAGGCCTTTTAACAAGCTAGTTGTTTTTAATTGCATATGCAAAAAGAATTGGTTTTGCATTTTCCAAAAAGAAAAATTTCTCTCACTCTGTTCAATCAGCAATCACGCACTCACAATCATTGAGCGGTTGTCACAATGCCTCCCTTCTCCTGAGTCCCCAGGTTTCCTTAACTGTTGCTCCCTTCCTGGGAGCTCCAACGAGGTGATCAGTATCCTCTTTTACCCGTTGGGGTAGGACCAAGGAGGTGATCAGTCTCCTCTTTTACCCATTGGGGTAGGATCCCAGTTCATGGGGACATTACCGGGGCCTTACTTGATCCTGTGGCCATTCCTGGTGAGCTGGTCCGTCCCTCCAATGAGTCCAGTCAGGGCTTGGCCGTCCGGAGAGTCGGAACACCGGTCCGAAAGAGAACCTGGAATACTGTCAGGTGGCATGCCTCCTTGTTAGTCTCGGGGTTCCTTTGCTCCAGCCCAGTGGAACCACCAGTCCTGTGGCTCAAGGGGCCCTTGTGGTTGGAATCTTGCTGAGGCCTCCAGAAATGGTGCAGAAACCAGTACTCGAGAAACCAAGCACCATATTCGGAGAGTTGGAGAACTCAGGTTTATTATGGCGGTGGGCCCAGAGGAGTTAACACGCCAAGCTCTGAGCTCCAAAAATGGGGTTTCAGAGCTTTTATACATGAACAGGCATGATTAAGAGGGTTTGTGGGTTTGAGGGGGCTGGGCGATTGCAAAAAGCAGGACCAGGGTGAGTGAGATAAGCTCCAGTTCCTAGTATTGTGAGTCTCCACTTTCTGAGACCTACATGATCCAGAGTTTGCAAGGAGGAAGCTGAGTTACAGATGCAGAAGGAATAGGAGGTTATGTAAAATTTCAACTTTTCCTCTTCAACAGAACCACGAAAATTTTCTTATGTCCCATTACACTGTTAACTATGTCAGCAGCAGCACTACAACATAGGTGGAGGGCTGCTAACATCCAGTCCATATTCCATATTAGCTCCCCATGAAGTTGCCACAAATAAACACACAGTCTAAGCAAAAACAGTTTCCTTGCAAATGAGATTCCAAGGTAAATACCCTTGTCATTGTAGTGCTTGCATGCTCAGTTGTGTGCGACTCTTTGTGACCTCATGGATTATAGCCTGCCAGGCTCCTCTGACCATAGGATTTTTCAGGCAAGAATACTGGAATAGGTTGCCATTTCCTCCTTCAGGGGATCTTCCCGACCCAGGGATTGGATGCGCGTCTCCTGCGTCTTCTGCGTTGACAGGAGGATTCTTTACCCACTGAGCCACCTGGAAATTCCCTTAGATCTCTTCTAATCAGATTCAAACTCCCTCTGTATAGAAATTCTAGAGCCCCTAATGTATTGTTTGAAGTTGTTTTGAGCAAAAGATGTCTGACATAGCTTCCGAAGAGTAGGGACTCTGCTTTTTTGTTCATTCTTTCCCTATTTCCTAAAACAGTGTCTGGCAATAGTATGTGCAAAATAAATATTTGTTGAATAAACAAGGAAGGAAGGAGAAAAAGAGGAAAGAAAAACTCACTTTTCCAGAGGGAAAATAGCAATATAAAAAACCCCATATGTTTATGGAAAAGAAACATTTCTCTTCACCAAAAATTGGAAAAAATATAGATATTTCTGTGATTCTCATCGTCTCTTGTCACTTCCACAGGTCCGACGAATGAGGACCTTGGAGACTAATACCTCTGGGTCTGTGAGTGAGTTCATTCTCCTGGGCTTCCCCTGCCTCAGAGACATCCAGATCCTCCTCTTTGTGCTCTTCCCCATCATCTATTTTCTGATCCTCCTGGGGAACGCAGCCATCATCTGTGCTGTGTGGTCAAGCCGGAAGCTCCATACACCCATGTACATCCTCCTGGCTAACTTCTCCTTCCTGGAGATCTGCCATATCAGTTCTGATGTGCCCAAAATGTTGGCCAACATCATCTCCCAGACCAAGAGCATCTCCTACGCTGGCTGCCTGCTCCAGTTCTACTTCTTCTTCTCCACTCCATGTGTGCGGCCGAGTGTTTATTTCTGTCAGTGATGTCTTTTGATCGATTTCTTGCCATCTGTAGACCTTTGCATTATCCTATCACTATGACCCACCGCTTGTGTGTGTTTTTAGTGGTCTTCTTCTGGGCAGGTGGCTTTCTCTGGTTATTGACCCCTTTGATTCTAATATCTCAAATGCCCTTCTGTGGTCCAAACACTGTTGACCATTTTCTCTGTGATCTGGCACCTTTGCTGGCACTGTCCTGTGCTCCAGTATCTGGAATTAGGCTGATTTGTGGTATCATGAGCTCTCTAATCATCCTGCTCACCTTCCAGTACATTCTTGGCACTTACTTTTGTGTCCTTAGTGTGGTGCTACAGATGTCCTCAGGCTCAGGAAGGCAGAAGGCTTTCTCTACTTGTGCCTCCCACCTTGCTGTGGTATCCCTCTTCTATGGCTCAGTCATGGTGATGTATGTTAGCCCAGGTTCTGGCGAATATCCAGGGATACAGAAATTTGTGACCTTGTTCTATGCTTTGGCAACCCCTTTCTTTAATCCCCTGATCTACAGCTTCTGGAACAAAGATATGGAAGAAGCACTAAAAAATCTTTTGAGTGTTTTACTGAAGGAAATCTTTAAAGGCTCCAAAAGTTGAATTTAACATAATGCATAATTCATGTTTAGGAGGATGCAAGATCATGAGATGAATGAGATTATGTTTTTTTCCTTTCATTTTATTTCCATACATTGGGAAGATGGCTTTGAAAAGTCCATTAGACCCATGATTTAACTCCTAGGAAGTTATTATTCATGGTCCAGATATGTTTGTACCTTAGATTTAGTTGTTTTGAACAGTTTAATAAGATTTTCACATAGTTCTCTTTTGGTATACATTACATTTTGCTGACTTATCTCAACATCCTCAAATTCTGCCTTCATCAAAGCCAGTTCGATTTTTTAGGGCATAGCAAATGCTAAAGTATTGCAATCATATGAATATTTAGCTAGTAACCCTTCAGATAACCAGATTACCAGATTTTTAAACAAAATGCTCAATATCAGAGAAAATTTAGCAGAATTTCTTTTGTGTATCCCATTATTTTAAGTATTGTTTTGGGCACCAACAAGGGTCCTTAGTAAGATTATGTTGTCTTGATCGACTCTCCACATTTTGCCAATACTGTCACTTTAGGAGGCAGGTCCTTGTCTTCCATATGCAGATACGTGAAGATCAGTTCATATTCAGTGTAAGCCAGAGGTGTAGACTTTGTCAGATCACTACAAACCAGCGCACAGTGCACTTATTATTTTTTTTAATTTATTTTAATTGGAGGTTAATTCCAATATTGTGGTGGTTTTTGCCATACATTCATGAGAATCAGACATGGGTGTACATGTGTTCCCCATCCTGAACCCCCTCCCACCTCCCTCCCCATCCCATCCCTCAGGGCCATTCCAGTGTACCAGCCCTGAGCACCCTGTCCCATGCATCGAACCTGGACTAGAGATCTATTTCACATATGATAATACCCATGTTTCATGCTATTCTCTCAAATCCTCCCACCATCGCCTTCTCCCACAGAGTCTAAAAGTCTTCTTTACATCTCTTTTGCTGTCTTGCATATAGGGTTATCATAACCATCTTTCTAAATTCCATAAATATGTGGTGATAGACTTTATTGGTGTGTTTTTTTTCTGACTTACATCACTCTGTATAATAGGCTCCAGTTTCATTCACTTCATTAGAACTGATTCAAATGCATTCTTTTTAATAGCTGAGTAATATTCCATTATGTATATATACCACAGCTTTCTTATCCATTTGTCTGCTGATGGACGTCTAGGTTGGATATTGTAAACAGTTCTGTGATGAACATTGGGGTACACGAGTCTTTTTCAATTCTGGGTTCCTCAGTGTGTATGCCCAGCAGTGGGATTGCTGGGTTGTATGGGAGTTCTATTTCCAGTTTTTTAAGGAATCTCCACACTGTGCTCCATAGTGGCTGTACGAGTTTGCATTCCCACCAACGGTGTAAGAGGGTTCCGTTTTCTCTGCACCCTCTCCACCATTTATTGTTTGTAGACTTTTTGATAGCAGCCATTCTGACCGGCATGAGATGGTACCTCATGGTGGTTTTGATTTGCATTTCTCTGATAATGAGTGATGGTGAGCATCTTTTCATGTATTTGTTAGCCATCTGTATGTCTTCTTTGGAGAAATGTCTGTTTCGTTCTTTGGCCCACTTTTTGATTGGGTCGCTTATTTTTCTGGAATTGAGCTGTGGGAGTTGCTTGTATGTTTTTGAGATTAATTCTTTGTCCGTTGCTTCGTTTGCTATTATTTTCTCCCATTCTGAAGGCTGTCTTTTCACCTTGCTTATAGCTTCTTTCATTGTGCAAAAGCTTTTAAGTCTAATTAGGTCCTATTTGTTTATTTTTGCTTTTATTTCCATTACTCTGGGAGGTGGATCATTGAGGATCCTGCTATGATTTACGTAGAGAGTGTTTTGCCTATGTTTTCCTCTAGAGTTTTATGGTTTCTGGTCTTACATTTGGATCTTTAAATCCATTTTGAGTTTATTTTTGTGTATGGTGTTAGAAAGTGTTCTAGTTTCATCCTTATATAAGTGGTTGACCAGTTTTCCCAGCAGCACTTGGTAAAGAGATTGTCTTTTCTCCTTTGGATATTCTTGCCTCCTTTGTCAAAGAAAAGGTGTCCGTAGGTGTGTGGATTTATCTCCGGGCTTTCTATTTTGTTCCATTGATCTATATTTCTGTCTTTGCTGTGCACTTATTTTCATGTAGTTCTCTACAAACTTCTCTGAGTCCCTCAGAGGTATTTTCTACTAATTTCTTGTTTTCTAAAATAGGAACTTAATTTACAATATTGCACTTCATGAGGAAACCTTAGGCTAAAATTTTGTTATGGAATAGCTTCAGCACTAACTTTGATTTCAAACTTAATCAAACATCAGAAAACTCCTGCTGGATATTTTTGCATGAAGATGCATTTCAAGTTAGATGTCTAATCCTAACGTTTTAATCTTTTAGATTAGCTCTAGTCATACTTACTTGTCACCGACTCGATGGACATGAGTTTGAGTGAACTCCGGGAGTTGGTGATGGACAGGGAGGCCTGGCGTGCTGTGATTCATGGGGTCGCAGAGAGTCGGACACGACTGAGCGACTGAACCGAACTGAACTGAACTGAATACTATTTGTCAATGGCTCCACTGAGCTATGCTGCTGCTAAGTCACTTCAGTCGTGTCCGACTCTGTGCGACCCCATAGACGGCAGCCCACCAGGCTCCCCCATTCCTGGGATTCTCCAGGCAAGAACACTGGAGTGGGTTGCCATTTCCTTCACCAATGCATGAAAGTGAAAAGTGAAAGTGAAGTCGCTTAGTCGTGTCCGACTCGTAGCGACCCCATGGACTGCAGCCCACCAGGCTGCTCCATCCATGGGGTTTTCCAGGCAAGAGTACTGGAGTGGGCTGCCATTGCCACTGAGCTATAGCTTGAACTGAAAGTCTTAACATTTACTTTTTTGAAATTGAAGTATAATTTTGTTACAATATTGTGTTAGTTTCTGCTGTATAGGGAAGTGCATCAGCTATATGTATACATATGTCCCCTTCTTGGATCTCACAAAATGAAATAGTGTGGTGTTTACCAAGAATAAGTGTAGACCAGTAGAATATAATATATGACTTAAATATGTCTGATTATTAAAGAGATTTTAATATAAAATATAAATGTTTTTCATTTTGGTGAGAAAGTTCTGAAAAAAATGTTAACAATCAACAAGGAATCTAGTTCTAATTTTCTGTGAGTGTTGTTTTTCAAAAGGCACCTCTAATTTAACCATCTTAACCCAGGGAATATATAAATACAGTCAGTCCTCTGTATTTGTAGTTTCTGAATCTGTGGATTCAAGGAACTAAGGATCAAAAATACTAAAAAAAAAAAAAAATGCCAGAAATTTCCAAAAAGAAAAACTTGAATTTGTTGTGCACAAGCAACTCTTTTCATGACATATACATTGTGTTTATAACTACTTACATAACGTTTACATTGTATTAGGTATTATAAATAACCTAGAGATGCATTGGAAAAGGAAATGGCAACCCACTCCAGTGTTCTTGCCTGGAGAATCTCAGGGACAGGGGAGCCTGGTGGGCTTCCGACTACGGGGTCACACAGAGTCGGACACGACTGAAGTGACTTAGCAGCAGCGCAGAGATGGGTTAAAGTACACAGGATGTGCTTAGGTTACATGCAAATACGATGCCATTTTATGTAAGGAAATTGAGCATTCTCAGGTTTTAATATCTGTTTAGGTTCCTGATATTCTTTCTCTTTCGTGATTTTCTCGCAAATACAAATAAGAGTAAAGACATCACCTTGGGAGAGGATGAGTGAGTGGAGTACTTTGAGAATGCAGGAAAATATATCCTTGTAACATAAATAATCTTTCCTGTTATTAAGAAGAAGGTAGAATTGACAAGCTTGACAACTTATCTCAAAAAAAGAGCGAACAATTTCTGGCCACTGCCCTATTTAATAAGTAGAAATCTTGCTCATGATTTTTACATTATACGTCTCATATTTAAACTGTTCTCTTACACGAAAGTTGGGCTTTTCTGCTGGCTCAGCAGTAAAGAATCTGCCTGCAACGCAGAAGACACAAGAAACGCGGGTTCAGTCCCTGATTTGGGAAGATTCCCTGCAGTAGGACATGACAACCAACTTCAGTATTCATGCTGAGAGAAGCCCATGTACAGAGAAGCCTGGCAGGTTACGGTCCATGGGGCCATAAAGACTCGGACACAACTGAAGTGACTGAGCACGGCACATACACAAAAGTTAGATTTAATTAGCAGTATCCGAATTTTCAGTGAAGGTGATGCTTCCATGGGAAAACCTGGAATTAAAATGTAAAGATTTATGTACGTATTTATATATACCAGAGGAATCTGCTTTGTTGTGTCATGACAGAATAAGACCAACCTATATAAGAATTACGTACATTAAACAGAATTTCTCATACTGTCAAGACCATGACTAGTTTCACTAAATAAAATATAGAAATAGACACTTAAAAATGGATGAATAAATATCCAAGTGGAGATTTATAAGTAGACAATTTTATATGCAAGTCCAGAAGTATGAGTTGAAGTTGCAAGTGGAGGTAAAAACCTAAGAAGTATCAACATAATGAAATGGCAACATAATCAACATGAATGGCATTTTAAGCTGTTAGATTCTTTGAGATCTGTCTGAACCAGTGCTGAGACACAAGGTGAACCACAAACAACACATATGTAGTTTTTAATATTTATTAGCCACATAAACAATGATTGAAAGAAATAGGTGAAATTAATTTTGATAATATATTTTAACTCAGTTTATCCCAAAGAGTATCATTTAAATTTATAATCAATTTAAACATTGTTAATGAAACATTTACATTCTTTTATTATACTAAGTCTTCAAAATTGGTGTGTGATTTTACAATTATTACATTCTGCATTAGGATTAGTTACATTTCAAGTGGTCAATAGCCACATGTGGGTTATGGCTGTTGTACTTGACAGTGTATGTATACATAGAGAAAACTGAGGTCTAATTAAGGAGCCCAAAAGTTGTTGAGGTTAAACAAGTAAGTGAATTGTCATTTTTCAGAATACAGTTTCTTTGCTTAGAAGGAATAATTGTCCTCTTATTTCACTGGTTTTCCTATTTTAAATCCCAATTTTGGTGGCAAAACCCCCCACTGAGTCCACTGTATTCTGGAAGGAGTTCTCTCACACATCCGTGTACCACCTCCTTGGAGAAAGTCTTTCCTGAAGAACTGTGTCTTCAGCTTCATTGCCCTAATTTGTTCCAAACTGACAGAAGACCCTGCAAGAGCTGCATGGAAGTCCTCCCTCAGACATCGCTTTTTAGGTGAAAATCGCTTTTTAGGTGAAAATCGCTTTTAGGTGAAAGTCAGTAATTTGTGGACAATACTCAGGTACAATCCAATTTACTGTTCTTGCTGTTCAGTCTCTCAGTCATGTCCGACTCTTTGCGACCCCATAGACTACAGCATGCCAGTCTTCCCTGTCCACCACCAACTCCCAGAGCTTGCTCAGTCATGTCCATTGAGTCAGTGATGCCATCCAACCATCTCATCCTTTGTCACCCCCTTTTCCTGCCTTCAATCTTTCCCAGCATCGGGGACTTTCCCAATAAGTTGGCTCTTCGCATCAGGTGGCCAAAGTATTGGAGTTTAAGCTTCAGCTTCAGTCCTTCCAATGAATATTCCAATTTATATACTCTTTCAAAACCAATATTTTATGTGTAAATGCACCGAAAATATCTGGATATATACCCACCAAACTAAACACATCCTGTGGAGAGAAGTAGGTGTGTAGAGGTGTGGAACTGTGAGGATTTTCATTATTTTGTTCTGTTTTTCTTTTTATGATGAAAAATGTTGACTATAAAATATATCATTTGTATAAGTTTTATTTTGTGTATGTAAGTTTTTGAAATGTAGAGAAAATGAAATATAATTCATTCCAATGTAGCTAAATAAGCCCTGGTTATTGAAAAATTTATGTATCTAACATTTAGGGCAAAACCAAATATATTTAATTTCATATTGAATATCTTTTTCAGACATCATGAAAACCTAGATGTAAGGGAAGATCTTAACTATTTAGTTGATTGTGGCCCACTAACCTTCAGGCTAAAACTTTTTGACTCAAAGTGAAAGAGTAAATGAAGAATCTGCTTTATCCCTTCCTTGCCAGTTTTAAGAAAGGCTTGGGGGCAGCCTTAAATCTCACTGCAGTTAATAGAGACTTTCTCAGATGATGGACAGTTTCCTCCCCTTTAGTTGAACTTCCGTCTCTCAGAACTCCAGAGTGTAGTAATAACTTATAAACTTCATATTAAGTTCTAACAGCACTCATTGTGAGATAGACAAGCCCTCAACTACTCACAGTGAAGTTTCTTTCCTCTTACTCATCCTGCTGTGACTTCCATGCTGTTACATCGGTGGATTATTTAGCTAAATCCTAAGTTACGGAACTTCTAAAGAGAACATAACCCAGGCATATCATAGGGGAGTTGAAATGAATGTGTAGTTATAGTTGGTATTTTTCTTTTGCTTTTGTTGCCTAGTATCTCAGTAGAGACTTGGAGCTCTTTGTATCTTTGTATAACTGGAGTTTTTATTTCTAGGTATTAACTCTCCCAGCCTCTGAGGCAGCTATAGAAGAGAGATGTACTCTTGGTTGCACCAAGCAGGTACAACTACATCAGATTTTGGGTCAAAATAGTGACGCAGGAAGGAGAAATGGGATGGTAGGGGATAACAATATTGAAATATTGGGGAAAAAAATAGCACTGAAGCAGTTAGCACACTTATTGCAGGAAAGACAAATTCCTAGTGCAGAATTGGCAGGATTTTAGTGCACTCCAGGAGGATTCTTTAGCATCTGAGGCAGATTCAGTATAGGCAACACTGTGCCATCTGGCGGCTCATGGCAGTAGGCATGGCTGTAGGGATAGCGATTTCTCCTCAGACCAGTTCCACAGGATGGTTTGCACATTCATCTTTGATTCTGCGCTTCATCTGTGAGTCTTTCACTTTCACTGATTCTGTGACATTCCTTATATCCCATCAATAAATCTTCCCCATTGTCATGCTTAATCAGCCAAAGTCAGCTTCTGTTGTAAGCAAGTAAGAAACCTGTTATAATTACATCATAGTAGATTTGCCGTAGAAAGGTGCAGTCTCAGTAATCTGCAGAGAGCAAAAAGAAACTAAACCCTTCTGGATTGGTTGGTGCCTGGAATTCTCCTCTGATTTTACGGTGATCCAGCAGCCTCACTACTTAGCATATTCTATTACAGAAAATATTCCCCAAAGTCAGAATAACTTGGAAGAGGGCTTTAAAGCCCTCTTTACTTGTTGTGTGCAAGTAAGAACCCTGTTTTCTACATAAAAACAGAAAACAAATTGAGGTCTGGTTTGGATTGCACATTGTCAGTCAAATCATAAGCTTTTTCTTCACTATATAGAAGAAAATTTACAAACCAACGCCTCCCCCAGAAAAAGAAGTTTTGTGCTACAGTTTAAAATATGATACATATTGTTGAACACATGAAACTTACATAATGTTATAAACCAATGTTGCCTCAATCAATTTTTAATTAAAAAAATAAGATATGAACAATTCAGAGTACAAGCGGATGATCAGGTCAAGCCGAAAAATTTATATCAAGTGCTGACTGCCTGGAAGTAGCTTATATTTAATTGGCAGAGTCTGTTTTCTGGTTTCTCATGCTTCTTTTCTGTTAACAGTAAATGTTCCTCTACTTAAAGCTTGGAAGGTGCAGAAACGCAGTTTTGAGTAAGAATACTTAATGATTTGGCACATGTAAATGTGTGCTTGCCTTTGTACTCTCTTCAAAGTTGGACCAAGAATATTCCTTAAGAAGAAACCGTATAAATTCCTATTTTAATTTGCTACATACTGTGTGTAGCTCATCAGTTTTAGGTAGTAAGGAAAACACAAGTGGAAAACACTACTGTTTCAGTGACAGATATTGAGTCCTTGATCTTATAAATTGATTGGCTTTTTTTGTGAGCATAGTAAGTTGGTGCTATTTCTCAATTATAGACAACCTTATAATTGGAAAAGCAAAATAGTTGATAAATTTAAAGTGCATAAAACAGTATTAGGATAAAATCCAAGACACAAGTTGGAAGTATGAGTCTTAGTTTTATATATACCAACTTGATTATATTAGTTTTAGGACTACAAAAAAAATCTTTAAAACATCAATTTATATTAATACATTGGTGAATAAAAACTCCATGAAACTTTGCTGCAATAGACCTTTGGAACTGTGGGTATTTTATTTTGAGATAGGATGAGAGTTTTTTGGTGTGTGTAATGAATCATACTTTCATGAGATTAAGAAGTCAAATACTCAGACATGCCCAGAAAAGAATTTTTTTAAATGAGAGAAATTCTGAAATCTTGAGAGAATAATAATGTAAAAATGTATATCGTTTCTCTGTATTTTTAGAAAATTCTGAGGCACAGAGGACTTTCCTCAATGCATCTTTCATATCTTTGTTCCGGAGGCTGTAGATCAGAGGATTAAAGAGTGGGGTTGCCATGCAGTAAAACAGGGTCACAAATTTCTGTGTCCCAGGATGGCTCCTGGAGCCTGGACTCACGTACATCACCATAACTGAGCCACAGAACAAGGAAACCACCAAGAAATGGGAGGCACGTGTAGAAATAGCTTTGTTCCTGCCTGAGCCAGCTGGGACCCGAAGTACAGCTCGCAAAACTAAGGTATAGGACCCAAGAATGTAGAGGAAACTGATGAAAATGATAAGCGAGCTTACAGTGGCACAAGTTAGAGTAGTTTTTGGAACGGGGGCATAGGACAGTGCCAGCAATGGTCCCAGGTCACAGAAAAAATGGTCAATGACATTAAGGCCACAGAAAGGCACCCGGGACATAAGAACTGCAGGCATCAGTATTGATAAAAAGCCACCTGCCCAGCAGAAAACCACTAATCGGGCACAGAGTTGATAGGTCATGATGGTGGGGTAATGCAGAGGTCGACAGATGGCAAGGAACCGATCAAAGGACATCGCAGATAGAAAGTAGCCCTCAGCTGCACACATGGAGAAGAAGAAGTAGGACTGGAGCAGGCAGCCAGCATAGGAGATGCTCTTGGTCTGGGAGATGATGTTGGCCAACATTTTGGGCACATCAGAACTGACATAGCAGATCTCCAGGAAGGAGAAGTTAGCCAGGAGGATGTACATGGGTGTATGGAGCTTCCGGCTTGACCACACAGCACAGATGATGGCTGCGTTCCCAAGGAGGGTCAGGAGGTAGATGAGGGAGAATATGACAGAGAGGAGGATCTGGATCTCCCTGCGGCAGGGGAAGCCCAGGAGAATGAACTCACTCACAGACCCAGAGATATCACTGGCTTCTGAGAGGTGCATTCTTCTGATCTATGAAGGGAATCATCATTAGATTAGCCATTTCTTTCTCTTGAAAAGTCATTTTTTAATTTTCTGACTTCTGTTTATTCCTTTAATGCACTTTTGTGAAAGGGCTCCATATGGTTCTGATTTTAACTCATTTCCCAATGATCTAGCTTAGTCCAATGAGAGCAGATTTCTGAGAACCCCAGCCAATATGTTACTATATGCTCCCACAGCGCCCACTGTAACAGTCTCCATTTTTTTCAGAGTACAAATTTCACTGACATCATATAACATGGAGTCCAGATTGTTTTCTATGTTTGCATTTACCTTAATTCTTCCTTGATGTAAAGTTCCATAAGATACACCCTCATACATCCATGTAATTTCTTTTCTCCTCATTGCAAAGAAAATTTTATTTAGAATTTTGGAAAATTCTAAGAAAAATCAAAGTTCAAATTAATATGGTAACACATGATAACTAGAGTTATTGTGGTGATCATTTTGTAGTGTATGAAAATACTGAATCATGATCCTGTACACCTAAAACTAATATAATATTGCAAGTCTATTTTATTTCAATTAAAAAAAAATGGCCTGGCAATATTCATAGCAGAAAAGTGGAATTCAAGGCTTGTCTTCAATAAGACAAAGAGAATCATTTTATATGAATAAGAGGTAAAAGATGAATGAAAAAATATTAAAGCTTGTCATGTTGTAAAAAAATAATAAATTACTATGAAGTTGAATTAGGTCAGTACAAAAAGAGTACCTTACTATGTTGTCAGTTAACATTTTCTCAGGCTATCTGTCCTGGATGGCTCTGTTAACGGAAGCAGGGTGCTGAAGACATTGCCACAAATTCCATTTTAGACAGTACCTATTAGTTTCTTAGAGCTGGTATTTAACTTCTACTTGCTGAGCCAACAGCTAAACTGATACAGAGAAAAAAGGACCTTCGTTGGCTTCTCTTCTTTAATTAGGAGATCCTGGCTCTCAAATAGAAAAACAGCAAGAGGCAGATGGAGAAAACTTGTCTCTTTGCTTAGATGGCTGCAAAAGTATATTGTGCATGTACTACAGCTTTTCCTCCTTGACCCAAATTCTGATTTATGATAAAGAAGAGTTTTAGCAAGGCTACTAACAAAAGCTGGAAATCACCATCTTTGACCTGCCCTGCGTCCTAATTTTTGGCACTTTTATGAAAGTGAAAGTCACTCAGTCGTGTCCAACTCTTTGTGACGCCATGGACTGTACATCCATGGAATTCTCCAGGCCAGAATACTGGAACGGGTAGCCTTTCCCTTTTCCAGGGGATCTTCCCAACCCAGGGATTGAACCCAGGTTTCTGGCATTGCAGTCGGATTCTTTACCAGCTGAGCCAAAAGGAAAGCGCAAGAATACTGGAGTGGGTAGCCTATCCCTTCCCCAATGGATCTTACAGACCCAGGAATCGAACTGGGGTCTCCTGCATTGCAGGCGGATTCTTTACCAACTGAGCTATCAGGGAAGCCCTCTGACTTGAACCAATTTCTGAACATTTTTTAAAAATTTGACGTCTAAGGTAGTGAGCAAAGAGCACCCGCTGTTATGTATGAAGCATTTATTGTGACCATCACTTAACATTCATTATCTCAATAAATTCTCCTCCCTCTGCTTTCCAGTTCTAGAGCCTTAAGAAAAAACACCTTCACATTTCTAAATGTAGCGCTGAATTTTACTGTCACTCTGAGCACGTTGATTCTAAAATCCAACTTTTTCCCCTACACAGATGTCAGCTATGTATGTATTAGCTGTGTTTCCTTATTGTGTTTTATTCAATTTGTTCATCTGCCACTTGCCTATATCAAATTTCCACTTGTGCATGTGGAGGACTAGCCTCAGGAAAGCTGTGTTAGTGATTGAGGCTATATACTATAGGAAAAGATTATTTACATATTTCTCACTGTCTCTCTCTATAGGATACATCAGATACATCACTAAGATGGTGAGGCGGGTATCTTCCAAACTAGCAGCTTCCATCAAATGCCAAAGGGAGATCAAGTATAAAAAGAGTTTTGTGTTCATTCAGAAAGACCAACAGATGGATGAGTTGAAATGAACTATAAGCTATACATCCCAGGTGATGGGCTCATTGGAGAAAACTTTGACTGGAAATTCAGTGATTGGAAGGGATGATATGATGCTTTAAATCAGAAGTAGACAACCTAAATTTTCAATATTGGATATTTAGCTAAAATATGTGTAGTAAGAGCCATCACACTTTTTACTGTGACCATAATTTTACTTATACAGTTGAACTGGCTATGGTGGGTAAATATAGAGTTGAACTGACTGTGGTGGGTAAGATTGTGTGTAAACAGGGCAAAGAAACTTGATAAAGAAAGAAAAATAGTGGAATGAAGGTGGGTTGCAGGGGTGTTATATTTTAATGGGAAATCCCCCTTCACTCACGGTCAGAATCAGTGTAAACCCACCTCAAAATTAAGGTAAGGATAAGAGTATTTGAGGAGGAGTCTTTGGTGTTTTAACATAGGCTCTTGAATGAGCAGACGTTAATCAGAATTCAAAGTAAGAAAAAGGAAAATGTCATCAGAAAGAAAGAGAAAGAAACAACAAATTTTCTTTCAGATTTTTATCTGTAATACAACTTGGTACTCTCATGAATGTCTTCCTTCCTTTCCTGATTAAAAACTCCTCTGTTCCTGCCTCACTGTTCTAAGTTCAATTCACCCAGGGCCCTTCTCTCCCTGCCTTGGGTCACTGTGGACTCTACCTGAGACTATATGTTGATTTTTCCTTTCACTGCAAATACAGGAATTCTTCAGTCTTAATTACACTTAATGAAAATAAATATCGATTCCTTACAAAAGTTTTATCTCCTTTGAAGTGATATGAAGCTCATTAGCTTCTATCATTTCTTTACCTGAAAAATAATGCCAAACAGAGAAGTGTCAGCTCAAAATTTCCTGATGGGATTTTTGAACAATTGTATGCTGGACAGATGTGATTCTACCAGGAATAATAAAGATTTTGTAAAAAGTTATATATCAGTTGATATATTACCTTGTTTATCATATGAAATATATTTATAAATAAAAATCCAAAGGACCGTTCACAGCCCTCTTTCTGTAGCAATAATACACACAGTGGACATTGCAGCAGGCAGTTGAGGGGCTACCACTGTGCCCTCTTAAAGATCCTAGATGAAGAATTTGGGGGTCCTGGTGACACTCTGCCACACTTTGAGCCTCACAAAGGATTCTCTTTAACTGCAAAAAAAGAATAAAATGCCAAGAAACTCTCCGTTTTACTATGTATACCTTTCTGGCCACATACTGTCCCTAGAGGCCATCCCTCAGGAGCAGCAGGGACAATCAGAGGGCATCATTCAATCCCCAAGTGTGTTTTACTTTCAGTGTTGTGCTCAAAGCTGAAAAGGCCTTCCTGAATCCATCGGTGAGACTGTCACCTAGTAATGGCCCCTCTAATTTGCTGCTCACCTGACACCCACAGACAGGCTCTGGATTTAAAACCAGCTCCATATTGGATATCACCAGTTGCTTTAAGGCTCCCAGAGCTCCCCTGTTCGCATATGTGTTTCTGCAAATGACATTGAAAGTTCACTTTAACAAATTCCCAGATCCTGAGTATCTTCCTGTGGGAGCATGCTCGGTTGCCCAGTTGTCTGACTCTTTATGATCCTGTGCACTGTAGCCCACCAGTCTCCTCTGTCTGTGGGATTTTCCCAGCAAGAATACTGGAGTGGGTTGCTATATCCTCTTCCAGGGAATCTTTCTGACCCAGGGATCGAACTTGTATCTTGCATCTCCTGCATTGGCAGGCAGATTCTTTACCACTGAGCCACTGAGGAAGCCCAAGTCTCTTCCCTATGACCCACTAAAAAGGTAACCTCCCTGCCTATCTTTATCAGTCTGTACAGCAGTGTTAAAAGTTGGTCTGCATTCCCTGAGTAGACTTTTGGTGGCAGGAACTGATTCCCAGTGAAATTGTACAGTGGCTTTCAATCCTCATGAGAATAAGAAAACCTAGGGTCTCACTTGTTCAGAGCCTCCTATCATACCCTCAACCACAAGGATTTTATGTCTTCTTATGTTTTCCAATTATCTTCTCCTGTCTCAATGGATATAAACACTCTACCCGGTTTTTATTGTGTTTAGGTGATAGTACCTGCTATTTGCTGATTACTATGCCAGCAGATTTCATATGTGTTATCTATTATATATGTGTGCATGCTCAGTTATAAGTCATGTCCGACTCTTTGTGACCCCCATGGACTGTACCTGGCTGGGTTCCTCTATCCATGGAATTCCCCAGGCAAGAATACTGGAGTGGGTTGTCCTTTCCTCCTCCAGGTTATCTTCCCAACCCAGGGATTGAACCTGGGTCTCCTGCATTGCAGGCAGATTCTTTACCACTGAGCCATGTGGGAAGTCCTATCAAATACTTGTAAATCTCATTAAACTCTTTTGAATACTGTCTTATCCTTTTAAAATGATTGAACAGAAGCCCACAGAGGGTAAGAGTTTATATTTGGCTCTAACTCAACTTGGTTTATCTTTTCTACATATAGGGTGACTGGAGTGAAAAGTTATATCTAATCTTCCCATGGCTTCTACCTGTTATTCTTTCCTGGTCATTGTTATGTCTTTCTATCCCTCTGGGAAAATTCTATTAATCTTGTTATTTTGGCTTCTTGGCTTCCTTAAGTAGTTTTACTTCAAACACTATATTTGAGAAGGCTGTTCAGAATCTGGTTTATGGCTTAACATCTTATTTTATCTTGATACAACAAATTTGTCTGAAAAATGATTGCTATTGTGAACAAAGATTTGTTTAAAATAGTTATTGCCCATAAGCAGCTTTCAAGGTAATGAGCTACTTTGGCAAAAGTTCCAGCAAAAATCCCATTCAAGGACAGAACTTTAATTCTTTTTTATTCTTTGCTGTGTAAGCAGACACAGAGTAGTCTTGACAATGAGGTGCATTTGAATTCTCGGTAATACTGTTCCTGCCTGAAAACTCCCATGGACAGAGGAGCCTAGCAGGCTATAATCCATAGGGTCGCAAAGAGTTGAACACAACTGAGTATGAGCTTGCAGTGCCTCCCAGCAAGGTAGGGGTCAGACCAGATTCAGATGTTACTTCTGTTCGACTCTCTATTTCTTGTGCTAGACTCCATCTTTCTTCTCCAAGCTTTAGTTATTTTAGCACAGAGATACCAGGTGTCCAAAACCAGGCAGAAAGTCTCTAATCCAAGCTGACAAAGGCAGCAATATTGGAAGTAGCCCACTCACTCTGTTTGATGTTCACTAGTTCCAGCAGAAAGCAACCTGGGGGAAAGATAATTCTGAGTTAATAGTGACCAGGTCCTTTTACTGTAGCCCTGCTTCCTGTTGCTTCTTCTAGTAATGACTTAGAAGGATTTTCCATTGGAAGCACCAGTGATGTATCTGCAAGTCATAGAATCACTTATACTCTCACATTGTGTTTGGAGACTCATCTTTAAACTCCTCCCTCAGTGACTTGCTTATAAAAACTTCTTTTCATTCTTTGTTGCTTTGATGATGACTGTCTAACCTTTTCAAACATTTTGTTACTGATAATGTATATTGTCAGTATTTCATTAGCATGTAACCTTCCAAATCAGTTCTTTCCCTTTTTAACTCCAGAAACACCTCAGAAACCAATCCTCTCAGATAGGTCAATTGCCTCAAGAAAGAAAGCCATCCTGGTTCCGGGCAAATTGGACCTTCCCAGGCACTCTTTTTGTTCCAGGCAGGATATTGTGGAAGGTAGGCAGCTAAGCCCCAAGGACTGTGTTGAACCAGGTTCAGCTTTGGGCAATATGGCCCAGGATACCAGGTCCCTCTCTTGGCACAGCCTTCCCCAGGCCATACATTAGGACTCTTACTGTTGCTGTGTTCCTTGTGAATTTGGGCAGAAGAGAGAAGTGGCCGAATACATATACTTGTCACTTTATACTTGACTTTAGATCGATGATATCCAAACTGTTGGAGATGATATAGGTAGTGCTTAATTTCACCATTCTGCTTCATTTGTTCTCGCCAAACATGTCCTGTACATTAAATAATGAATTTTCAAATGAAAGCGAATTTAACTAATTCTGAGAATTTTCTGGTCTTTTGAGAGTCTCCCATGCAACTTTGATATGACTGCTAATCTCAGACAAGAGGTGGAATCCCTGACTCAGAAGAAGTTGGGCAGAAATAGAATTTTAATAGGCTTGAAAGCAGGCACCTGGCACTGGCTCGGAGAGACTCCAATTATGTAAAAAATGCGTTACACCCATATCTTTCCTCACTCCCTCCACTGTTCCACCCACTTCATATTGTCTTTAGAGCACTGTTTTGTGATTTTCTTTTTCTCCTCTTGGTTTCTTCCCAAATGCTGATTGATTTAATCAGTTGATGGACATGAGTTTAGGTAAACTCCGGGAGTTGGTGATGGACAGGGAGGCCTGGCGTGCTGTGATGTATGGGATCGCAAAGAGTCGGACACCACTGAGTGACTGAACTGAACTGAGGAACATAATCATTTTATGGTTACAGCGTAATATAAGTAGTTCTCTCTTGTTGGACATTTAGATTGCTTTGCAAGTTTTTTCTATTACAAACTATTCTGTGATGATGTTCTCTTACAGTGAATTAGTATAAGTGTATTAGCTGATCAAAATGTATATATAATTTTAAGACTTTTCTTTGCCATATTGCTAGATTGCTTTCTAAAAGTGTTGCCCTAACTTAGTCTAACCAGCAGATAGTGAGAATGCTCATTTTCCTCACATGTGAAACACACACACACATACAGCTTATTATAATTCTGTCTAAAAATTACCATTATGAATATTTTAAAGTAATGTGTCATTATTTTAATGTGTATTTATTTAATTAGTAATTTGGTTGAGTCTAAGAAGTGTTTTTTATCATTTTGCCTTTTTTTCCTTTTCATTTATATATATAACATTTTTCTAATCATGTGTTCATTTTTCTTGATTTAAAATAATTTCTTATAACATATTTATATTTTCCATTTTTGATGTTTTACCTATTCAATACATGTGCATAGCAATTTTTTGAACCAAAGCTATTTTTTATGTAGTCACATATGCACTCTTTCTCTTAATGGTTTATACTTTGGTTTTATGCTTAGGAATATATTCACATCTTGAGATTACATATTGATAACATATATGATGTAGAATTGAAAGATGTCTGATTTTGTGAACAGAAAATGTGTGCAATTATCAACAGGGAAACACAACCAGTCTCCAGTACTTGTAGCAATTTCAGAAAGGATAAATTTCAGAAGGATAAACCCCTTCTCCATAAAGGAAGGGGTTAGTGTAATCAACTTGCCATCAAGTGGCTGGCTCTAGTGACTTCTGAGACACTCTGAGGCAGAAATTTGAAAGATATGTGGTGGTTTTGAAGTGGGACATTGTTCAGTTCAATTCAGTTCAGTTCAGTCGCTCAGTCGTGTCCGACTCTTTGCGACCCCATGAATCACAGCACACCAGGCCTCTCTGTCCATCACCAACTCCCGGAGTTCACTCAAACTCATGTCCACAGAGTCGGTGATGCCATCCAGCCATCTCATTCTCTGTCGTCCCCTTCTCCTTCCTCCCGCCCCCAACCTTTCCCAGCATCAGGGTCTTTTCCGGTGAGTCAACTCATCGCATGAGGTGGCCAAAGTATTGCAGTTTCAACTTTAGCATCAGTCCTTCCAATGAACACCCAGGATTGATCTCCTTTAGAATGGACTGGTTGGATCTCCTTGCAGTCCAAGGGACTCTCAAGAGTCTTCTCCAACACCACAGTTCAAAAACATCAATTCTTCGGCGATCAGCTTTCTTCACAGTCCAATTCTCACATCCATACATGACCATGGGAAAAACCATAGCCTTGACTAGACGGACCTTTGTTGGCAAAGGAATGTCTCTGCTTTGTAATATGCTATCTAGGTTGGTCATAACTTTCCTTCCAAGGAGTAAGCGTCTTTTAATTTCATGGCTGCAGTCAGCATCTACAGTGATTTTGGAGCCCCCAAAAATAAAGTCTGACACTGTTTCCACCGTTTTCCCATCTATTTCCCATGAAGTGATGGGACCAGATGCCACGATCTTTATTTTCTGAATGTTGAGCTTCAAGCCAACCTTTTCACTCTCCTCTTTCACTTTCATCAAGAGGCTTTTGAGTTCCTCTTCACTTTCTGCCATAAGGGTAGTGTCATGTGCATATCTGAGGTTATTGATATTTCTCCCAGTATGAGTTAAAATTCATGTAGAACTATTCAGTACAACTGTAGCTGAAAAAGAAGCTTACCAAAAGTATCTGCTACAATAAACATCTGGCTCCATTACCATTTACTAGTGTGATATTTGGGAAATTCCTGAACCTCACTAAAACTGTTAATTTTCTAATTTTTTAACATAGTGTTGGTAATAACTTGCTCCAGAAGGTTGTTAAATGTATAAAATAAATGCATATTATATGTATATAATAAATGAAGTGACTGTTCTCAAATTACTCAGTGTGATAACAGTTCCATCAGGTGATTTGGGAGAAAATAAAGTTATTTTGTCAAAATTGGATAAAATTCCATTTCAGTACATGATTTTTGGAGATTTATAATACTTACAATGTTTTGAAGACTTCATGAATTTGCTTACTTTGGTGTAACCCTTTACTTGCTTTATTTAAGAATGGCACTTAAAAAAGCTGAGCAGACAGTTTTTCTCCTTTCCTATTAACTTCACATGGATTATTCCTAGAAAAGCATGTTGGTAAATTTGGAGATAGTTTACATAAGTGGTTTAGCTCAGGATCAGCACTGATAAATTCTTAGAAATAGTAGGACATGTAATTGAAATAAAGGAAGTAGCCTGCAAGGCTGACCTCTGTATGAGAGGAGGTAAGAATTTACTTTATGATTTGGAATGAATGTCCAAATGGTGAGAATGGTCCAGATGGTGAGATTGAGGGAAGTATCTGAGGGAAGTGGTAAAACAAGAGATTGTTTATTGAGTAGATAGACTTTGCTTGTATCCTTGTAAATAATCTCCTAAAATAAACTAGACAAATTTGAAGTTTAGATTTCACTATATCCTTAATTCATAAAGTCCTGAATTAAGCAAAAGTTACTAAAAAACTTGAATTTTATTTCGTTTTAATTAATTAATTAATTTCATTCCATTTTAAGTGTCAGCAGCCTGAATTACGAGGTGTTTCTGATACGTAAAGTGTGAGATGCAAAAAGCCTAATTAATTATTATCGCAAAATCGGTTACAAATGCAGAAACCACACACCTTTGGAAGCAACAGTACATTTTATTCACTACACATTCTCATCTCTTTTCCCTATCTGCTTTAAGAAAGCTAGATGACTGTAGGGTGAGCAAACCATAAGCACCCAGAAGGAAATAATAGTTAAAATAATCAGGGAAACAGCATCTTATGTTAAAGATATTTTGGATGATGTTCTTAATTAAGCATTTTTACTTAGGTAGATAATTTGTCCAGGCAATTGTTCACCCATTCAGTCCACTTTGTGAAATAGGACAGAAAAATCTTGCTATAGAACCCCCAGAAATTCTGACCGTCCTTGTCCAGACAACCTCAGATTCTTGGTTCTTTCTTAAAGGAAGTCCAATTACAGTTGTACTTCACTTTGTGGAATAGATGATTTTCTGAAGGCTATAAATGTGGCTCCCTAAATTACACTTTATTTCTCTGTTATATTCTTAGAATCATCTTTAAAAAATACGTGCTAGTGGTGAAAATAAAATGCATAAACAAACCAACATTTGTAACTATATATTTTAAAAAGATCTTTAGACACATTTTAGATAATACTTAATATGTCACATGGCAAAAATACCGAAATAAAATATGGTCCTACAGCATGTCAATTGACACTGGATTTGCAGCAAAGAGAGAAGTCCTGACTAATGCCCTTTACATTTAGCATATATCTTAACTTTATTGAATAAACACGAGCCACTAAGTTCCTAATTCTTATTTTGAGTACTTTCTGACTTACTACTTAATATGCACCTAAGGCTGTTTGTTTCTTTACGATCCTTAGAGTAGAAACAGGAATTATTCTTTGGAAGAGAGTAAAAAGATCACACCTGTACGGCTGTACTTTTTTCATACGGTAATCCTTACATTCTGTGGCTACCAGTGGAGAAGATGTTGCAGTATAAATACCAAAACAAGTTTATGAATCCTCTTGAATCCTTATATGTTGCTTCAATTCTGAAACACAAAGCAGATTTATACTTCCTTTTAGAAGCTTGGTTATGATGACAAGTTCAATTTTCTTAAGACAATTTTATTTCTTAAAAATGACTAATCCGCTTTGCAGGCATGGTGCGCTGCAGTTGCATGCTGTTCAGAAAGTATGGAAACTTCATTGATAACCTGAGACTCTTCACCAAGGGAGGAAGTGGTGGAATGGGCTACCCTCGTTTAGGTGGAGAAGGTGGAAAAGGTGGTGACGTCTGGATTGTAGCCCATAACAAAATGACTTTAAAACAACTTAAGGATAAATATCCTCAGAAACGGTTTGTGGCTGGAGAAGGAGCAAACAGTCGAGTTAGTGCACTGAAAGGCTCCAAAGGGAAAGACTGTGAAATTCCTGTCCCTGTGGGTGTTTCAGTAACTGATGACAGTGGTAACGTTATAGATTCCCAAATGCTGGAAAATCCTCTTTGCTAAGTAAGATTTCTTATGCAAAACCTACAATTGCAGATTATGCATTTACAACAATAAAGCCTGAACTCGGAAAAATTATATATAGTGATCTCAAACAGATATCAGTAGCTGATCTTCCTGGTTTAATAGAAGGAGCACATATGAACAAAGGAATGGGCCACAAATTCCTCAAGCATATAGAAAGAACTAAACAACTGCTTTTTGTTGTTGATATTTCTGGATTTCAGCTTTCTTCCCAAACTCATTACAGAACTGCTTTTGAAACCATAATACTGCTTTCAAAAGAGTTAGAGTTGTACAAAGAGGAACTTCAGACAAAATCTGCACTCTTAGCAGTAAATAAAATGGACTTGCCAGATGCACAGGATAAGTTCCATGTACTGATGAACCAACTCCAGAATCCTAAAGAATTTTTGCATTTATTTGAAAAACACATGATTCCAGAGAGGACTGTGGAATTCCAACACATCATCCCCATCTCTGCAGTTACTGGAGAAGGAATCGATGAACTAAAGAACTGTGTAAGGAAATCTCTGGATGAACACGCCAACCAGGAAAATGATGCATATCATAAGAAGCAGTTGCTTAATCTACATATTTCCAATACAATATCTTATAGTGAGCCACCATCAAAGAATGCTGTTTCTAGTCCTAGAATGGATGTAACTTAAATATATGAAAAGTGATACTGAAATTGTGTTCATTTGAAAGCTCTTTGACATTTTTTAGAATGTTGGTTGTTACTAACCTGCTGTATATACCATCATTCAAGAACCATATTTTTAAAGATGTTTTGTAGTTAAGTTTATCAACAGATAAAAAAATAACCAAGGGTTAAAAATGACAGTTTATAATGTTATGGCCATCCACGTGTAATAACATCCTATAGTATTCTATCTGTATGTCTCTGCTGCTGCTGCTGAATCACTTCAGTCGTATCCGACTCTGTGTGACCCCATAGACGGAAGCCCACCCGGCCCTGGGATTCTCCAGGCAAGAACACTGGAGTGGGTTGCCATTTCCTTCTCCAATGTGTGAAAGTGAAAGTGAAGTCGCTCAGTCGTGTCCGACCCTTAGCGACCCCATGGACTGCAGCCTACCAGGCTCCTCTATCCATGGGATTTTCTAGGCAAGAGTACTGGAGTGGCTCTAGTGAGATAATTTTTAAGATTATAAAACAGGGTTCCTTATGAGCAACTAGGTTTTATTTGTTTGTTTTTGAGTTTGTCATTACCTGGTTCTCCTAAATTTGTAATAGTTCTTTTTTTTTTTTTTTTGAACAACCTCAAACTCCTGATTTTGAACATATTCACTGATAATAAAGATCACTGATAATCAGCAAAAAAAAAAAAAAAGACTAATCCATCATGTAGTGGGTGACTTTTATGATAATAGTAGGCTTTATTGTAATAGTTCCTTAACCAAAATTATTATTAAATTTTCTAGAAAACCATCCTGTTCGTGTCTTATTCAGATAGCTTGTGTTGCAACTTAGTTCACTATGACTTCTGATTTATGTTTTAAGAACAGATATTTCAGCCCAAAAGACTTTCCTTAGAGCAGCCTTCATCTCACTGTTCCTGAGGCTATAAATTAGAGGATTGCAGAGGGGTGTTATTACAGAATAAAATAAGGTCACAATTTTTTGCACTTTCACTGGGTGTCCTGATCCAGGACTAACATATATCACCATAACAGAGCCAAAAAACAGAATTACCACAGCCAGATGAGAAGCACCAGTGGAGAAAGCCTTGCGTTTGCTGGCTTCTGAGGGCATCCTTACCACAGCCAGAATCACCAGCACATAGAAGCAAAGGAGGAAGAGAAAGGTGCCAGTCATGAAAGCAGCATTGAAAGTAGAGTACATGAGTTGTGTGGTGCTGTCTTCAGAACAGGACAGCATCATCAATGGGACAGGATCACACATAAAGTGGTCGATGATATTTGGGTTGCAAAAGGGCAACTGTGAAATGAGAACAACAGGGGTTAGGAAGAGAATGAACCCACAGGATCACCCAAAGATGATGATGGCAGTGTAGAGCTCTTTAGTCATGATGCGTGGGTAATGCAGAGGATGGCAGATGGCAAGATACCTGTCAAAGGCCATGATGCAAAGGTAGAAGCCCTCGTCACACCCAAAAGAGAACAAGTAGGACTGTGCAAAACAGCTCACGAAGGAGATGGACTTGCTTGAGGATAGAAAGTTGGCCAACATATTAGGGACGGTTGTGGTGACATAACATATTTCCAGGAAAGAGAAATTCCCCAAGAAGATGTACATGGGCGTGTGAAGGCGCTGATCCCACCGCACATCTGTGTTCCACATCAGGGTCGGGATATAGGCTACTGAAAAGAGCCCGAAGTAGAGGAGCTGCATTTCTGGGCTTGAGGGAAAGCCCAGCCCAGGAGGATTAAGTGGATAACAAAGTGGGTGGTTTCTCTGCTGGACATATTCATTGGTCTGGAAGACATGGGATGACAGAAGTTACTTAACTTTAACACAGTATACTGATTCTTCCTGAAAAATCCTAGTTTCGTTACCAGTTTGGGTAGATTAAGTAATAAACAATGAGTTTTATTTTAAAGCACCCAAATGGTGATCATCATAACCTATTGCCCAAGAGTATGATTTCATTTGATGATGTTGTTTAATCACGTAGTCATGTCTGACTTTTTTGCTAGCTCATGGACTGTAGCCCACCAGGCTCCTCTGTCCATGGGATTTCCCAGACAAGAATACCGGAATGGGTTGTCATTTCCTTTTCCAGGGGTTCTTCCTGCATTGGCAGGTGGATTCTTTACCATTGAGCCACCAGGGAAGCCCTTCATTTTGATAGGATGCAAATAATCATATAAATAAGAACATGGTTTGGCACAATCATTAAACTAGATTGGGATATTGGATAACACTTAAGTGTAAAATTTGTAATTCAGAGTAAGTCACGTCACTTTCTGTGTGTTTTACCATAAAAAAGAATAGTACACACAAACCAGCATATGTGGAATTTCTAAAATATTATGTAAAACTAATTTTTTGTAATTAGTGATATTGATAATAATAGCAAATGAAATTTCAGAAGGTTCTATCTCACTGAGATAACAAAGAAAGAATACAGGGAATATTTCTTTTTGTGCTTGTTTATGATATTGTTAAGTAATGATGAAAAGGGCCTCTCTGGTACCAGCACAGGTGGTATATTATATGACTGTACTAAACACGTTTGGCGTATAAGAAATGTGTTTTCTCTGTCCGGCCTGTTGGATTCAGCTCCACAGCACGAGAAGAGCCCTAACCTTTGGCACCTGAATACTGAAAATTTTGATATACTCTCTAGTGAACTTGAGAACTAGATATGCCACTTGGGGCAACGGACCTTAAGGAGAGCAACGACTCAGAGTGACTGATGGACCTTAAGGAGAGCAACTACTCGGAGTGACTGCCCTGTTGAATGTGACTAGACTTGGCCCATTTTGCTGCAAAATAGTTGTGACATAGAGAAAAGATTTTGATTTGTGTGCGTGGCATTTCCATTATTTTCATAGCTGCTTTCTATGTTTGGTCTCGTTTTCTCTTTTTTATGCATAACCTCTGAAACATTTTTATACTCATTCTAGGCATCTTCTATTGAGACAATCTTGAGACATGGAATATCTTTCTTAACCATTCTTGCTCCCCTCTTCCCCTAGTTTGTAATTATCGAATCAAAGCTTCATGTCTTGCTTTCTTAGAAGCCTACTGTTGGCTATCATATTTGGAACCTAAAGTGAAAGCACAGCTATTTATGTATTCTCATTGCTCATGGGGCTTTATAGATTTTATCAGGTCTGAATGCAAGCTGGTAGCCAATCTGTTTGTTTCTCATAGCAATCACATTATATCAGGGGGCACACAAGTGCTTCTGTGTGTGTGTGTGTATTTTGTCATCAAAGACAGTCTTCTTTGATCTATTGCAATTGTGAAGCAAGATTTGTAAAAGAAGATTATTTAAGATTTTTATCATGAATAATTGTATGATTTTTCTCAATTGAAGCTTTTGTACAGTAGCTGAGAGAGAATAAATGTCATCTTGTCTAGAAACTCAAGCTATGGAGCTAGTGAATCTTGGCTTGTCACTATAAATGAGAGGGCCTTTCACTTAAGAACATATAAATTGTACTTACACACATACAGTGAATAAAAATACGCAGGAAAAAGAGAAAAATCATAACATTAAGAGGCAATTCATATGAATAAGCTTCAAAATTACCCTTAGATGTCCACAAATTATTCTGCTGCTTTTATTGAAGAAAAAGCTCAGCTAACACACATCATAGTGGTAGCTTCATAACTCATTTGACTGAATTTTTAAAACTCATTTAATTTTTGTCTTTTATATTGCAATGTGTGTCTTGATACCTTGAAACCCTGTTTGATGATATTGAAATTCCTCATTTTTACTAACAAGGACTTCCCCGATGGCTCAGCAGTAAGGAATCTGTCTGCAATGCAGGAGACACAAGAGATGTGTGTTCAATCCCTAGGTTGAGAAGATCTCTAGCAGGAGGAAATGCCAACCCACTCCAGTATTCTCACCTGGAAAATCCCAAGGACAGAGGAGCCTGGTGGGCTACAGTCTATTGTATTGCAAAGACTCAGAGATGACTGAGTGACTGAGCCTGCAGTGCAATGGCACCCTAACAGTGGCAAGTCAAATCAATGTCAATACTCACCCTGTTTGGGTCTCCTGTTACAGTATTTCTTGGGAATACTAACTGTATAAAGTCACAATCCAAAGGATATCCTACAAATGCAAGAAACAGGAAGCATACAGATGCTGAATGGTGTTTTATCACTTAAGGAAGATACACAAAATTAGTGAGCTTGAGGGCAATATGTGGGTTGGAGAGCTGTGATATCAGAGTGGAATCAGAGATTTGTCATATTATTTCTACTGAACAAAAAACAAAATTCATTATAATATTGGTAATAAATCCACTTCCAGTAATTTACCGTTATACATTTTAAAAATAAAATCCCCAAGTCTCTCTGTAAACAATACCCATTAGTATTTTAAAGGAATCAGAAAATTAGGTGTATTTCCCAAAGCTCAGGAAAATAATAGAAAGTTGATATTTTAAAATTCTCTGTCTGAATTTTATTGTAGTCAGATATTTACATTTAGAACAAGAAGTAAACACTTGTCAGCAAATCCATGTATGCAAAAATCTCAGCATTTGAAATAGGGCATGCAAAACTTTAACTCACTCCTTGGATGTGTGCCAAGAAGAAAAGTCAGAGAGGGGAAATAAAATATTCCCATAGCATGTGAGGGACTTCTGATGAGATGGCCGATCCAGTTTGTAACCTGTCATGAGAAGCAAAGAGTGAATTTTAAAAGAGTTTTTCCTCCCCAGCCTCAAGGGTCATATTTAGATGAAAGCCCAGATGAAGGTGTTGTCTAAATTCATTTCCTTGCATCATGGCCTTTTGAGATTTGGGAGCCATGCCCTGATATTTTGAAAGTATTTGTTCAGCAGATAAGATGGGTTTTGAATTGTCTTTATTTACAATGAAATCCAAGTCCTGCTGTTCCTTGAGGAATAGCGCACTTGCGGAGTAAGTTCTTATCTTCTCTTGAGCTTCCACTAATCAGGTTTTGCAAAAGTTTCCTGGGGAATAATTAAATAATAGCAGTGTTTGCTGTAATAGTTACAATAAAAAGATGTACCATTTGACTCTCTTTCTCTTTTGAAGAAAGAGAAAAACAAATTTTCCTCACTAATATTCTCAAATTTTTTGTTTAGAGACATTTCAGCTGTTATTTTATAATAGTCATTGCAAAGTTGCATTTTCAGGGCTAAGACTGGTATAGGGTTATTCAAGTAAGCAATTGTTTATTAAGTGCTGAACAGGCAGTAAGGATACAGCCTGTTTTTAAAAACAGAAAAAAAATTTCCTGCCTACCTACAACAATTCAATTGAGGTTGGGGAGCAACAGAAACTAAACAAAATCAGTAAGTGAATAACTGAAATATTAACTTTTTCTTTTCATTCAAGAAAAATGAAACATGGAAGTGGGACGGATTATAAATGGAGTAGTGCTGAGGCAAGCACAACAGGTAGGGATTAAAAGTGGTCCACGCGCAGTTTGGGAAAAAGAAACTAGAGACAGAATTAAAGTTTTAAAGATGGGACTGGGGGGCACTTTGGGGCCTCATCACTTTTATTTAGTGTCTTGGCAAGCAGAAAGTATCTGTTGTGTTACAACGATGTCATTCTCCTGTATCCCCAGTCACGTTTCCCGTTTATTGATTACTTTAAGCTATCTTTGTTATTTTCTTGTACAAGGGTTATCACCTAGCTGGAGGTCATAGACCCGCATATACCTTAGGAAAACATCTTAGTGTGTGCACAAGCAGTGTTCTGAACTTGCGCTGACCCAGCGTTCCAAGTTCCACACTATGTTTTTCCTTAGCTTAGCGGGGTATGACGACCCCAACTAATCAACCCAATGTACTTTTATTTGGGTTATGCTGTATTGCTATATTTAGCTTTTATTCTTTTCCCATGGTGAGTTTCTCATGGCTTAGCCAGAGCAACAGGTGGGTTGACTATTAACCCCTGCGGGGTAGGACTTGTAATTTTAAATATGGTTTAAAAGAAAGCCTATCAGAGAACTTAACATTTGAGCAGAAGCTTGAAAAAAATGTGGGAAAAATCCAAGAGGAGATTGAGAGAGTTTTCAGACAGAAGAAACAGCTAATGCCAGGAAGAAGAAAAGGAGTACATTTAGCATGTCAGAGGAAGAGCAGTGAGGGCAGTGTGCTGGAGTAGCATAAACTGGAGAGATGACCACTTTCTAGCACCCAGTTCTATTGTCTCTATTTCATCTTTATGCACTTCTGTACTTCACTGTACTCTTTAAGGGCTTCCCAGGTGGTGATAATGGTAAAGAACCCACCTGCCAATGAAGGAGACATAAGAGACGTGGGTTCGATCCCACGAATGTGGGTTCCCTCCAGGGAAGACCCCCCTGGATGAGGGCATGGCAACCCACTCCTGTTTTCTTGCCTAGAGAATCCCATGGATAGAGGAACCTGGCATGCTACAGTCCATAGGGTTGCAAAGAGTTGGACACTACCAAAACAACTTAGCATGCACGTACTCTTTAAATTCTTTTTCAGATTTATTGAGATATAATTGACATATTACAATGTATGAGTTTAAGGTGTCAGTCAGTTCAGTCACTCAGCCGTGTCCAACTCCTTGCGACCCCATGAACTGCAGCACACCAGGCCTCCCTGTCCATCACCAACTCCCGAAGTCCACCCAAACCCATGTCCATCGAGTCAGTGATGCCATCCAACCATCTCATCCTCTGTTGTCGCTTCTCCTCCTGCCCTTAATCTTTCCCAGCATCAGGGTCTTTTCAAATGAGTCAGCCCTTCGCATGAGGTGGCCAAAGTATTGGAGTTTCAGCTTTAGCATCAGTCCTTCCAATGAATACCCAGGGCTAATCTCCTTTAGGATGGACTGGTTGGATGTCCTTGCAGTCCAAGGGACTCTGAAGAGTCTTCTCCAACACCACAGTTCAAAAGCATCAATTTTTCGGTGCTCAGATTTCTTTATAGTCCAACTCTCACATCCATACGTGACCACTGGAAAAACCATAGCCTTAACTAGATGGACCTTTGTTGGCAAAGTAATGTCTCTGCTTTTTAATATACAGTGTATTAATTTGATACACTTATAAACTGCAAAATGATTACCTCCATAACATTAGCTAACACCTCCATCCACTCACATAATTACTGTTTTTCTTTGGTGGCCAGAACATTGAAGATCTTCTCTATCAGCAAATTTAAGTATATAATTCAAATTGTTGACAATAATCACTATGATGTACATTAGATTCTTGAGTTTAACTTTTTAAGATTTTAAATGGAAGTGATATAATGCAGTATTTGTCTTTGACTTACTTCACAAAGCACAATACCCTCAAGGTCCATCTGTGATGCTACAAATGGCTAGACTTCTTTCTTTCTCATGGCTGAATGATATTCTACCATATATATATATATATCATATCTTCTTTATCCCTTGGTATGTAGATGGACAATTAGATGTTTCCATTCTTGGCTATTGTCAAAATTGCTGCAATGAACGTGGAGGTTCAGATATCTCTTGGAGATAATGATTTCATTTTCTTTGAATATATACTCAGAAGTGGGGCTGCTGGATCATATGATAGCTGTATTTTTAATTTTTTGAGGAACCTCCACACTGTTTTCCATAGTGGCTGTACCACTTTGCATTCCACTAATAGTGCACAGGGATTCTTTTTTCTCCACATCCTTCCAAACACTTGTTATCTTTTGTCTTTTTGATGATAGCTGTTCTAATAGGTGTGAGATGATATTTCTTGGTTTTGGTTTGTGTTTTCCCTGATTATTAGTGATGTCGAGCACCTTTTTATGTATCAGTTGACCATTTTTATACCTTTCTTGGAAATACATCTATAAATATCTATTTAAAATTTGTTACTTTTTTTCTTGAGTCACATGAGTTCCTTTTATATTTTAGATATTATCAGGTATATGGTTGGCAAATATTTTCTTCTATCACATAGGCTGCCTTTTCATTTTGTTAATTTTTCATCACAGTACAGAAGCTTTTATTTTAGATGTAGTCCCACTTGTTTATTTTTGCTTTTGCTGCTTTGTACAGCACTGGCAGACCAATGCCAAGGAACTTATTTCCCATGTCATCTTCTATGTTTTACAGTTTCAGGAATATCAGGTCATATGTGTATATATATATGTGACCAGCCTAGACAGCATATTAAAAAGCAGAGACACTACTTTGTCAACAAAGGTCCATCTAGTTAAGGCTTTGATTTTTCCAGTAGTCATGTATGGATGTGAGAGTTGGACCATAAAGAAAGCTGAGCTCCGAAAAATTGATGCTTTTGAACTATGGTATTGGAGGAGACTCTTGAGAGTCCCTTGGACTGCAAGGAGATCCAACCAGTCCATCCTAAAGGAAATCAGTCCTGAATGTTCATTGGAAGGACTGATGTTGAAGCTGAAACTTCAATACTTTGGCCACCTAATGCGAAGAGCTGACTCATTTGAAAAGACCCTGGTGCTGGGAAAGATTGAAGGCAGGAGGAGAAGGAGATGACAGAGGATGGGATGGTTGGATGGCATCATCAGGAGTTGGTGATGGACAGGGAGGCCTGGCGTGCTGCAGTCCATGGGGTCTCAAAGAATTGGACATGACTGTGCAACTGAACTGATCTGAATTGATATATATAAATCCATTTCAAGTTGATTTTTATACATGGAATAATAAAAGAATCCAGTTCAGTTTTTTGCATGTGGGTATTCAGTTTTTCAACCCCATTCATCGAAGAATACTCTTGCCTGGAAAATCCCATGGATGGAGGAGCCTGGGAGGCTGCAGTCCATGGGGTCGCAAAGAGTCGAACACGACTGTGCGACTTAACTTTCCTTTTCCTTTCATTGAAGAGACTATCTTTTTCCCGTTATATATTCCTGGTGCCCTTGTCCTAGATTAGATGACATTATATGCATACATCCCACCAGGCTCCTGGGGAGGCAGAACTGCTCCCACACTGTGCCAGGGCGGAGGAGGAGCCAAATGAAAGGTTACTTTAGGATCATATCCAGGACAGTGGTTGAATTAATCTTCTGTGCCAGATGTTGTATTTTTGTCTTTTTTTTTCTTTTATGAAAAATTTTTATTGGAGTATAGTTGCTTTGCAATGTTGTGTTAGTTTCTACTGTACAACAAAGTGAATCAACTCTACATGTACAAATATCCCCTCTTAACAGGTTTTCCTTCCTGTTTAGGTCACCAGAAAGCACCGAGTAGAGTTCCTTGAGCTGTATAGAAGTTCTCGTTTGTGTGTGCATGCTCAGTTACTTAATCATGTCCAATTCTTTGTGACCCCATGGACTGTAGCCCACCAGGCTCTTCTGTCTATGGAATTTTCCAGGCAAGAATACAGGAGCGGGTTGCCATTTCCTACTTCAAAGGATCTTCCTGACCTAGGGATTGAACACACATCTCCTGCGTCTCCTGTGTTGGCAGGTAGATTCTTTACCACTGAGCCACCTGAGAAGCCTAGGTTTTCTATTATATACATAGGATCAGTAATGTATCATGTAGTTATGTACAGATGTGAGAGATGGACCGTAAAGAAGGCCGAGTGCCAAATATCTGAAGCTTTTGAATTGTGGTACTGGAGAAGACTTGAGAGTCCCTTGGACTGCAGGGAGATCAAACCAGTCAATCCTAAAGGAAATCAACCCTAAATATTCATTGGAAGGACTGATACTGAAGCTGAAGCCCTGATGTTTTGACCACCTGATACCAAGAGCCAGCTCATTTGGAAAAGACCCTGATGCTAGGAAAGATTGAAGGCAGAAGGAGAAGGGGGCAGCAGAGGATGAGAGATGGTTAGAGAGCATCACCAATTCAATGGACATGAATTTGAGCAAGCTCTGGGAGAGAGTGGAGGACAGAGGACTCTGGTTTGCTACAGTCCATGGGGTCACAAAAAGTCAGACCTGAGTTAGTGACTGAACAATGACAGTAACCAAAACAGATCGGGATGCTGAACCCTGGACGAGGGGCCTCTGAGTGGACTTGGATGACACTGAAAACCTTCCATTTCTGGCATCCGGTCTCCTTCCTATGGAATGAAACATGATCCCATGTCTGAGGATATTATTTTTCCTTCAAATCCTATTAAAGAACAGACTCCTTTTTATTTGAGAACCAGTTTGCTCACTTGTTTTTAAGTTTATCATTTTGAAGTTTTTGTTGTTCAGTCACTCAGTTGTGTTTGACTGTTTGCGACCATGGACTGTATCATGCCAGGCTTTCCTGTCCTTCACTATCTCCTGGAATTTTCTCAAACTCATATTCATTGAGTTGATGATGCCCTCCAACTATCTCATCCTCTGTCGTCCCCTTCTCCTCACGCCCTCAATACTGAAGTCATTCTGTTTCTGCCTTGTTGTGCATTTGATCTGGTAATGCAATTTCAGTTTTCCTCTTTAGGTACAGGGAATTTAAAATCTTAATTTGTTGTTGTTGTTCAGTTGCTAATCCTCTGATTCAATCAAAACTCACTAAATTTTGTCATGTTATCTGAAAAATAATAGGAAACAAAGAGGAGCTAAAATGGCTCTGGCATGACTTTCAAGAAAATATTTCCAGTATTCTCTTGGAAGGCCAAGCAAACTGTATGTGAATTTGTAAAAGAATGTCGTGTTATTGTTTATACTTCTTTTTCTATAAGTGGATATATGTCTATGTATCACAGATCCACTTTACAAAAGCTAACACAATATTGCATATCAACTATACTCCAGTAAAAACTAATTAAAAAAGAAACATTTATAATGGGATTAAAAGTGAATAAAATTATTTTTAATTAAAAACAACAAAATTATTTTTAATTAAAAATGTTTATAGATAAAATAATAACATTCATGGTCTCTTGTTAGCAACATTTACAACAAAGCGAACAGTGAATCAGGATAGTCAAAGGGCTCTCACATATACTTAAACTTTCTAAATAGTCATAGGTATCCAAGATTTTGGATTCCTAGTGCAGCATTGATACAGGTTGGTCTTCACAGAAGATCCTCTTTAGCTGTTATACAAAAATGGATAGAGGGTTTCCCTGGTGGCTCAGTGGTAAGGAATCCACCTGCCAGTGACATGGGTTTGATCCCTGATTCAGGAAGATCTCATCTGCTTTGGAGCAACTCAGTCCATGTGCCACAACTATTCAGCCTGTGCTCTTGAAGGTGGGAGCCACAACAAGAGAGGCCACTACAGTGAGAAGCCCGCACTAGAGCGTAGTCCCTGCTTGCGGCAACTAGACAAAAGTCTGTGCAGCAATGAAGACCCAGCACAGCCAAAGCTAAATAAATAAATATAATTTTTAAAAAATGGAGTAGAGTCCAGAAACTCTCTCTTCCTTTTATTTTGCATTGCTTTCTGGCCCAATATTGTCCCTGGAGGTTGCCTCTCAGGAGCAGCAGGGACAAGCACGGTAAATAATTCAATCCCCAAATGTGTTTCACTTTCTGTGTTGAGCTCAAAGCTGAAAAAGCCTTCCTGAATCCATTGGTGAGACTGTCACCTAGTAATGGCCCTTCTAGTTTGCTGCTCACCTGACATCTCCGGACTCTATACATGGACATTACCAGCTGGTCAATACTGAAATCAGATTGATTATATTCTTTGCAGCCAAAGATGGAAAAGTTCTATACCGTCAGCACAAACAAGACCGGGAGCCGACTGTCGCTCAGACCGTGGACTCCTTATTGCCACAATCAGACTCAAATTGAAGAAAATAGGGGAAAGCACCAGACCATTCAGGGATGACCTAAATCAAATCCCTTATGATTATACAGTAGAAGTGACAAACAGAGTCAAGGGATTAGATCTGATAGAGTGCCTGAAGAACTATGGACAGAGGTTTGCAGCATTGTACAGGAGACAGGGATCAAGACCACCCCCAGTGATGCTGGGAAAGACTAAGGGCAAAAGGAGAAGGAGGCAGAGAGTGAGATGGTTAGACAGCATCACTGGCTCAACGGACATGAATTTGAGCAAATTTCAGGAGACAGCGGAGGACACAGTAGCCTGTCGTGCTACAGTCCATGGGTTTACAAAGAGTTGGACATGACTTAGTGACTGAACAACAACGGCAGCAACAAGCAGGGTGTAACACTCCCAATGTTTACACTGCCTCCCCAGTACTCAGTGTGCTTGACTCTAATTTTAGCCATACCAGGTGTGCACGCCACTGCACGTATACCAGGTGTGCAGTGCTATGTCCTGTGGCTTTTTCTTTTAGCTAATAACTGATTACATTGAGCAACTTCATGTACTTGTTTGACACCCATACATCTTCTTGGCAAGATCTCTTTTTAAATATTTTTGCTCATTTTGTTTTAAATTTTCTAGTCACTGAGTTTTGAGTTCTATTTGTGTTACAGATACAAGTTTTTTCAAATTTATAATTTGAAAATGTTTTCTTCCAATCTGCAGCTTTTCTTTGATTAATAATGTCTTTCAAAGATGAAACTTAATTTATCACTTTTTTTTTTTTTATGGATCTTGTTTTTGGTGTCATCTCTAGGAAACTTTGCTTAACCAAGGTCAAACAGATTTTGTCCAAGTTTAACAGATTTATGTTTTGATCTATTTTTAGTTAATTCTTTATATGGTGTGAGGTAGGGATCAAAACTCATAGTCTTGCATATGGATATCTATGGATATTACCCAGGTACTATGTTTTCAGCACCATTTGTCAAGAAGATTATCCTTTCTCTTCTAAACTGGCTTTGTAAGTTAACTGTCCTATATGTGTGGATATGTTTCTGGGATTGCTTGATTGACCCATGATATCTGCCTTTTGGTTATAATATATCCTTTTGCTGATATCGTTTCGCTTGCTCATTTAAATAGTCCCCCAGTAATAGAGCCCACCATTTTATTGGACATACCTAAGTATACCTGAAATGCACTTGGAAGTCGATGAAATTTGCACTCAAACTTGAGTGCAAAATTTCCAAAGGTATTTTTGAAATATTGAGATGAAAAACTATGTATTCTGTAGCCTTCCTAATTCAATCCAATGTATTCGAATCCATCCCTAGAAGCTATTTTTGCACATGTATGGGGCTGTAGAGTCTGGGGAGTATGTGAGTGGTATATGCAGGCTATCCTAAAAGATCATTATAGGAGGCAAAGGGAACATTAGAGAAAATAGGTGGGGGAAATCTTATGCCAACTGTTAAAATATTTCAAGATTTTTAATATTTACATTAAGATAAATAAGCAAATTATTATAAAACACAAAAATTCGGAGAACATTTCAACATGCTTATTTTGCCAGATACAATGAGATACTAGGAATAAACAGAAGAAATTTCTAGAACCATCCTGTCTTTTGTTTTTCATCACCATAGGGTGACTGGTTGTATTTTATTCAGTGTATTGTACATGTGGGTGTGAATAAGATGGAACTTGTCTCAAACAGAAATGAGCAAAGAATATACGTTGTCAACTTGTCTAAAACATGTTTCATGTTCTGACTCATTTTTCTTTGTATTGGCATTTCAAGATATTTTGGTTTTTGTTTTTATAATTTGACGATTATAAAAATCTTGGTAACTGAAGTCAAACCTCATGAGAATAATATAAACAACTGTAATGGAGAGTGAAAAGATGATACTAGCAATCAGCACTGCAGTATTTCTTGTCAGAGTTCTGTATCACTTAGAATAGTCACAAATACCCCATTAACTTGACTTTTTGACCTTTAGTCTTTACTTTGGTGGAAGAATTTCTTTTGAGAAGCAATTTCTCTCTCTTTGCCTATTATTTCTTTGCAATTAATTAATAACCATACTTCGATATGATTATCTTAGAGTGGTATCAGTTCAGTTCAGTGGCTCAGTCGTGTCCGACTCTCCGAGAGGAGGATAATTATGCAACTATTTATTAATCTATGGGTTCAGTGAAGTTTAAAGACTTGATGTTCGAATCTTATGGAATGGAACCCCCTTTTCCAGAGGGAAATGAACATATCCATGCACTTATGTCATTTAAAATAAATCAACACAGGTTCGTAGAGGCACCTCCTATTCTAGGCATGGTCAGGTACAGGGAAGAGGAGCAAGAGAGATCCCCAACTCAGCCTGAATACACTGAGAATGAAGGTGAGAGGCTAAGGGGCTTCTCTGGTGGCTCGGTGGGAAAGACTCTGCCTGCCAGTGCAGGGGACCTGGGTTTGATTCCTGTCTGGGAAGATCCCACACGCCACGAAGCAGCTAAGCCCCTGAGCCACAACAACTGAGCCCACACAGCACAACGACTGAAGCCCACACGCCCTCGAGCTCGTGCTCCACAACAAGCCCACGCACTGCGGACAGAGTAACTTCTGTGCCACAACGAGAGAAAAGCGTGCCCAGCAATGAAGACGCAGAACAGCCAAAATATAAATATGATTATACAAATTAAAAAATTAATGGGAAAATAATTTTTTAAAAGATGAAAACCTAAGATGGAAGTGAAAATGTCAGCTAGAATTAAGGATACACTTCGGCTGAAAGTGAACATACTGAAAAAACATGCAGAAAATGCTAAAGATTTCACGAAAATATCTAGTAAAACTAATAAACTTAGCAGTTCATTTGCAGAATACAAAACCAGAATACACATATTACTTGTACTTCTGTACACTAACAATTAACAATCTAAAAAAGAAATCAGGAGAACAATTTCATTTACAAGAGTATCAAAAATAATAAAATATGGAAAAACTTAACTAAAGACATGAAAGACTTGCACACTGAAAACTACAAAATGTTATTGAAAGAAATTAAGGAAGACATAAATGGAACGATATCCCATGTTTACGAATTGGAAGACTTAATATGTTAACATGTCCGTATTACACAAAGCTATCTACATTTTAATGCAATACCTATCAAAATCCCCTATTCTTTCAGAAATAGAAGAAATTAGTCTAAAATGTATATGTAACCACACAGAACCTTCAATAACCAAAGCAATCTTGAGAAAGAAAAACAAAGTTGAAGACCTCACTTTTTTTCTTAAATCAAGTTTCCTTGTTATGCTAGGTAAAAAATCTGAAGTCCTTAAATGTCCAGAAATAATCCTCCCAAATGTATGTTTTAATTCATTCTCAGTGGTAGGGCTTTCAGTGTCTCAGTGGCCTGAGGGAGCCTTCCATATCTACAGCTTGGATTTCTGTCACTGACATTGGCCTGGTCTCTCAGGATCTTGGCTGTTCTATCAGTTTATTATGCCCACAATTTAAAAAATCTCAAAAGCAAGCCAGTCCCCACTCCGAGAATAATGAAACTGGGCACATTTTCATTCCCAGAATCCAGTACAGAAATTATCAAAGAACATAGCAGAAACTCAATGGCATTGGAAAGAAAGATAAAGTCTCTTTGATTTTAGCCTCACTAGGATGTCCATCAGTCTGTGCCATTTATCTGAAATTCCTGACCTGCAAACTTAGACCCAGGAGGACTTTTCTGGCCTAAGGTTGATTGGTCGCTATGAATTTGCCGTGTGCAGTGCACAGCCCTGAGCACCTATCACGCATAGACTCTTGAGCTATCCTTCCTCTCTGATGGTCTTGTTCCCCCTGCAGTACTGACCTGATTATGGGTTCTATCCAGTAACATTTTACCTCCAGTTATGATGTGTAGATTCTATGGTCCTATGGCACGATAGCCATTTTCACTGCCTCTGGCTATGGAACTGCATAGACCAAAGAAGCCTGCCTTTTAGAGAACAGTTCTTTTTCCACGGTAACTGACAAATTCCATGTCAGCTTGGATCCACATGTAAAGGGATTAACTTGAGCCTATGGTAACCATACGTGTCAATGCTGACAAGTTCTGTAACATATACTTTCCTTACAACTACGTCTTTGTCTCAGTCAAGCCTGCTTGGGAAAAAACTACCTGAAGAGTAAGCCAAGGTGAGCAGCTTCCTGAGTATTTCCTGCCCTGTAAACTTCTGCCCACCCCAAAGTTAAGAGCCGGGTAAAGTTCTCTGTATACTACAGACCCTCCAGGCGCCCTATTCATTCTGCTCCAGGCATTCGCTCAGCCACCTGCAATTCCCTAGGGCCCCTTTTCTTTATGCCAGACCTTTACTTAAGTGGCTTGACAGAAACAGCCACTCTCTCTTGCAATAAACTGCAGCCAACTGCAGAGTCTTATTGTTGGTGTAGTGGGTTGATGATGACCCCTGAAAGGATATATTCATGTTCTAATTCTACTGTTACCTCACTTGGAAAAAAGGTCTTTGCAAGTTTCATTAAGGATCTTGAGATGGGATTCCCATCCTGTATTAATCAGGTGGGTTCTTAATATGATGACAATTGTTCTTATTAAACAAGAAGGGCAGAGGGCAGTTTGGACCAGATGAAAGAAAAATACAGACATACACCGGGAGTGAAAACAGAGACTGAGTGATGGGGCCTCAAGCCAAGGAAGCTGCTAACCACGGAAGCTCAGAGAGACAAGGAGTGCACCTCGTCTCAAGAGACCAGGAGACGCCGTTAGGGAGTGCAGCCCTACTGACACCTTGAAATCAGACTTTTGACCTCTAGAACTGTGGGATGGTACATTTTTATCATGTTAAGCCTCCAAGTTTATGCTGATTTGTTACAGCAGGTACCGGAAATTAACACAGCACACATTAAACCTTTTCTCGACTTCTGCAGTTAACTGCATAAGCCGAAGTATTTTCAAATAGCCAAAGGTCCCAACATCCCACCACACATTAAAGACCAAGGCACAAGACTACCTTGCATGGAAGCACCGAAACATTCCCATGTGGACATTTTCCTCTCCAAAAAGTCTGCTCCTTTCTTTTTATTTCTCAGTGTTTCCAGGTAACACACCAAATGATGCATTTGTGCAAGTACAACAGATACAACACCTTAATGACATCTAGGTGGAGATCAATCCTGGGTGTTCATTGGAAGGACTGATGCTAAAGCTGAAACTCCAGTACTTTGGCCACCTCATGCGACGAGTTGACTCACTGGAAAAGAGTCTGAGGCTAGGAAGGATTGGGGGTGGGAGGAGACGGGGACGACAGAGAATGAGATGGCTGGATGGCATCACCGACTCGATGGACATGAGTTTGAGTGAACTCTGGGAGTTGGTGATGGACAGGGAGGCCTGGCGTGCTGTGATTCATGGGGTCGCAAAGAGTCGGACACAACTGAGTGACTGAACTGAACTGAATGGAGTTAATTAAGAAACAAGATAAAAGAGCGAAGATGGAGGTCCAAATATTCCTGGTACTGATCTAACCCTGGCTTCGACTCCAGTTTGAATGAAATGATCCCATAACTGAACCCCAGAAATTACTAGTCCATAACTGAACTAGTAATACACAGGATGACAGAAACAGAAGATACCAACTCTCACTCTCAAGGGAGAGAACAGAGTTAGTTAAGACAAACATGCCCGCTTAATTCTTTTCAAGCTTCCTATATAAGTCACTTGATCACCCTGGGGTGGAGTAAGTAAAGAAGCAGGGCTGAAATTACCCTAAGATCTCTCTTGACAGGATTGAAACATCAAGATGGGAAAAAGACCATTCCCTCACTCCCCACCACCACCACCCCCAGCATTAAAAAATAATAACCTACACTTACAATGTAAAACAAATCAGAAACTTCTTTAGTTCTGATTCACTCTTAGTATTACTAATACCTAATCAGGAGTCTTGTGCAAAAACATCTTGATTAGTTGCTAATAAAACTCTTTAGAGGCAGAGTCTCCATATGCCTCAAAGGAAAGATGTAGACCTCTTATGTGTCAAGATTTTCTCACCAAAAATCACACAATGTCTTTACTATTCCAGCCAAGTGTAGCCTAGCCCTACCCTCATTCCTGCTTTACTTGGATAAGCAAAAAATACATAGATGGAAATAAAGAAGAGATATCAGGTACAAATACATAAAATAGTGGGTAAAACATTATAAGTGGAGTCAAGTACCACCACCATTCACTACAGTAGAAGTGAACATTCAGCACCAACAGTAATGTCTTTTCCTGTAATGTCTGGAAAGTCATAATAAATCATATGTACCTACCTTTTCAAATTTGTTCAAATCTCATTTTTATATTAACTACTGCATGCCAAGTAACATGCTAAGGCTGCATCAACAGATGAAGAAAAGGTAGCCCTGGTCCCAAGGAATGTTGCCCAGAAGAAGCCCGAGATATGTAAAAAATCCAACTTTGTGTAAAAAAGTGCAACAATCAGGTATGCAAAAGTGTAATGGAAGCAAAAAGGAAAGTGATCACAACACTAAAGAGAAGACAGCACAAAAGAGATAATGTGTAAACTGAGTTTTGACTCAGAAATGAAGCAGGTTTTCCAGGTGCCCAATAGGGAGGAGAGAATTCTTCGAGAAGGGAAAAGCATAATTCAAGAGAGTGAATTGTTCATATACTCCTAGAAGAGAAGCAGGGAGCAGCAGAAGAAATACTTGGATATAGGCATCATGAATATTTGTATGTTTCATTTTGGCAAAACCATTCTAATGGAAATTTTGAAGATCAACTCTAGAGGAGATAAACAGAACTAGTAATTACTGCAGGAAATACTAGAACCAATTTCTACTATAATCTACCAAAAAGAAACAAAACTGTTTCAATGACAACACAGTATCACAGAAAGGGCTTGGGGTGTGTGTGTGTGTGTGTGTCTGTGTGTCTGTGTGTGTGTGTACAGTTTAGTTCAGTTCAGTCACTCAGTCGTGTGTGTGTGTGTGTATTCAGTTCAGTTCAGTCACTCAGTCGTGTGTGTGTGTGTGTATTCAGTTTAGTTCAGTTCAGTCACTCAGTCGTGTCCGACTCTTTGTGACCCCATGAACCGTAACACATCAGGCCTCCCTGTCCATCATCAACTCCCGGAGTTTACCCAAACTCATATCCATTGAGTTGGTGATGCCATCTAACCATCTCATCCTCTGTCATCCCCTTCTCCTCCTGCCTTCAATCTTCCCCAACATCAGGGGCTTTTCAAATGAGTCAGCTCTTTGCATCAAGTGGCCAAAATATTGGAGTTTCAGCTTCAACATCAGTCCTTCCAATGAGCACCAAGACTGATTGCCTTTAGGAGGGACTGGTTGGAGTTTAGTGTATTAGGTGTCACTTAAAATTTTGACTCCACAATGTACTTGCTTTAGGATCTTGAACGAGACTCATAACTTCAGCGAGTCTCAGTATAGTGAGAGTATGTGATCACCTACATCTGTACCTGCACTGCAATCTTAATGTAAACTCAAGTTCCAGTCCAAGCCTAGGTTCTCTGTGACTCCTCCTCTGGTTAATTCAAAAGCTATCTCTCTCTTCTTCATTTGGCTTCTTTATGGAAATATCATAAGAATGTCTATGACTTCTTGGTGTCTTTTGCTGTCGTCTGTTTTTTAAATTGAAGTCTAGTTGATTTACAATGCCATGTTTGTTTCAGGTATACAGTTCAGTGATTAAATATACATCCTTTATCAGATTCTTTTCCATTAATAAGTTATTATAAAATATTGAGCATAGCTCCCTGTGCTATACAATAGATCCTTACAGGTTATCTGTTCTATGCCTTCTTTGAAATATTGTAGCACTTGTTGTCTGTATCATTTACATGTTTCAATTACGTTATGACTGAAAACAAAAAATTTATATTTGCCCATGCCCTGGCCCATACTTTAAAAATGTGTTCATTGATTTCCTATTCATTGGCTACATTTTAGACACTGTGTTAGCTGGTGGTTCCAGAAGTTAGTAAAATATAGATGTTCCTGATCAGAAGGTCAGGTCTTTGTGGGAAAACAAACAAAAATAAACAATCCGTGTCTCAAACAGCTGTTTACTTCCCAAAGAGAACACGCCTAGTTGGTACAGTAAATACATGGATCACAAATAAATGTATCAATAGTTATTTGGTGTTAATAACTTCAGATAACTGCTTTTCTCTTTTGAAGAAATGATGACACTGTTTCACCAGGAGCTCAATACCCCTCTGAGACTGAGGGCTTCACTTCCACTTCCATCCTGACTCACCACAGTGCTTTCTTATATGAAAATATACAAGTCCATCCATACTCCCTATTAAAAGGATTATCTAGCATGACTTTCTGACAGCATGAAGAAAAACTCAAGAGGTTCAGAATTTTAGTTCTGAGATGCATCCAGAAGTTCAGATGCTCTAATTCAACTTGCTTGACTGGAAAATGGATCTGTAAATCTCACAAGATCAGATGATCTTTTAAGAATTTCAAAACTTCCTGCTGCTGCTGCTGCTGCTGCTGCTGCTGCTTCACTTCAGTCGTGTCCGACTCTGTGTGACCCCATAGACGGAAGCCCACCAGGGTCCCCCGTCCCTGGGGTTCTCCAGGCAAGAACACTGGAGTGGGTTGCCGCTACTAATTAGAAATTCTAGAAGAATAGCTTCTTTTAAAATACACTGATAATATGCTTTACAGCTTAATATCCAGCAGCCTATGTTTCCGTTAAGTGAGCTTCGGGAAAGAAGAAAACTTGTGGTTTAGTTGCATTTACTTTGGAGCCTCTGGTCAAAACATCTACTTCTGTGCTCAGCCATCTTTTCATTTTTAAAATAGGGGCAACTCTAAAAACATGGTTACAGAGATGGTGCACAGCTTCACGTGTCATTGTCTTCATTTGTTTAGAATACCAATAAAATCGAAGCTATCACTGCAAAGAGTGGGATGTTATTTGGTGTCACCTAGTGCAACTCTGTGGAAATAAAGAAAAGGAAAGGGGTCTAGAATAACTACAATTTTCCTGAGAACACAATTGTTTTATGGTAAATCTGGGACAAGATTCCTGATCTCTTTGACCCACTCCATGCTTCTTTCACTGGGATCTGAACAACCCAGAGGAATAAATGTGCTGTGTTCTATGTAACTGGTGCAGGACTTGGCAAGATTGGAATTGTAACACTATGTATGAAGAGTTATCTGGAAATTCTTAAAAATAAGTGAGATCCAGCCCAGGTATATAGAACACTATGTTTTATGAAAATTCTGTGGAATGAACAGAACTGGTAACTGAAGTGTGTGTGCTGTGCTGCAGTTTCAAGTAGGTAGGGTGAATTCTTGTTTTCTGGCACCTTGAAGATTTCACTCCATTATACACATGAAAATGAAATTAACATTTGAACTGTGCTAGTGCTAAGTCGGTTCAGTCCTGTCTGACTTGGTGACCCTATGGACTGTAGCCTGCCAGGTTCCTCTGTCCATGGGATTTTCCTGGCAAGAATATCGGAATGGGTTGCCACTTCCTTCTCCAGGGGATCTTCCCAACCCAGGGATTGAAACCAGGTCTCCTGCATAGAAAGCAGATTCTTTACCATCTGAGCTACCAGAGAAGCCCTAGTAGCTCAGATTTGAACTTGGTCATATTTAATTCTGCATGGTCTTTTAAGTCAGAAAAATATTCCATGTATCAGTTAAGTTGCGATTTATTTTTATCTTGATTTTTTTTTTTTTGAGTAAGATTTGTTTTATTTTCTCTTATAAAGATTAAAAATATAAGGGTGTGTAATGGTGTGATTCATGGGGTAGCAAAGAGTCGGACACGACTGAGCGACTGAACTGAACTGAATGGTGTTTTAGTCACTGTCATTCTCCCTCTGACCTGACCCTCTCCCCATAAACAAAAATATCCCCCATCCTTAGAAGAAGCCTGTTCTCAATTACTTGTAGATTCAGAGATGATGGTTCCTTTTGCTTTTTACAAATGTGATTGGGACCATACCATCCATGCTGGGGTCTTGAGTTCTTCCACCCAAGAAAGATCTTGATCTTGATCTTTAATTTCTAAAAGTCTTTCCAAACAGAAAACAGAGGTTAGAAATGGTATGTGGGAGGCTTTCCAAGAAGAAATAAGCTCATTTCATTCAGCACAAAAATGAACATCCAAACTCTTCACTGCTGAAAGTGTCCAAAGCTGCTAGCTTCATCTTGTAGTTAAGGCATCTGAAAGAATCATGCTCAAGGACTCCTAATCACCCAGATATCCCATATCCGACTCAGTAGGTATAATTATCCATTATGGGTATTTTTCTGAGTGACAGAGAACAATATCCTGGCTGAACATCCCTCTGCCATGACAAAGAGATGATGGTCTCAAGCTATCTTGAAGGTGTTAGAGCCCTCTTTATCCATTACTAATATTAACAGAGGACAAAACTTAATACTCTCTTTGCTCTGTATTTGTTAAATCACTTCTTGCCTTCATTAAAATGGATGGCCCATAATTGAGTCGGTAGTATGTGTATCACTGGAAGCTGAACACATGTTTGTTGGTTTTATTAATGTCATAGATTTCTAGGGAGGGTCTACTCAAAAACTAAGTCTAGTTTCACAGACACAAATAAATTATGATATAAATTTGAACAAATTCAGCCTCATCATAAAGGAAAGATACTGATACTTACTATAAACCTGCCCTTGAGGGGCTCTTGTAAAGCACTAAATAAAGTAATACAGGCATGCACACATGCATAGATTTTCAGTGATATCTGTGCACACTTAAAAAGAACTCTACACAATATATTATAAAAATCTTGATGCTGTGTGTCCCTAGTTGCCAGCTCTCTACACCCGGGGCAGATTCATGTCAATGTATGGCAAAACCAACCAATATAATATTGTCAAATAAAAAAAAAAAAACTATCTAAATTAACAAGACCTATCTATTAGGATAGCTATCAGAGTATTCCAAATTCTACTTCTTGTAGTACCCTGTCCCAACCATTTTCCTTCCTCTTTTCATTAGCCCTCAATCCAGAAGCCCTGGAGATTTGTTCATTAATTTATGTACCTATTTAGTGATGTGGCCAATTTCTTAATCCCTTATCAAATTTCAGGCACCATTCTTCAGTATGTTTTGTAGGGTGATGACACAGCAGTGATCAACACAGATGAATATACCCTCTCTCCAATTGAGGGGGCAGACAAAAATAAACAAGCAAATATAAAAAAATATAAGTATAAATATGTAAATAAAAATTACATAGATGCATAGAATAACTAGTATATCAGGTAAGTGCTAGGGAAAAAATAGAAAGCATGGTAGGGAGATGGAGATGGCTGATAGAAGGCACCTGCCACTTGAAATGAAGTAATAAATGAAGGCTTTATGGGGAAGATAAAATGTATCAAGGAATTTAAGGTGGTTGTGGAAGGGAGCAAGGTGCATATCTGGGGAATGAATATTCCCAGCAGAAGGAACAGTCAGATGGCAAGAGGAGGAGGCAAGAATGTGCCTAGAGTATTCAAGGACAGAAAGGGTGTCAGCGCGTGGGAAATAGAGTGAGCAAAGCAGAGAGGAGAAGGAACAAGTCAGGAAGAAACAGAGGCCCAGATTTCTAGGCCTGTGGAGGCACTCTGAGGACTTTGCTTTTTAAGTCACTGAAGAGATCTGAGCAATACGACCCAATTTACGTCTTAACAGGATCTCTCTGAATGCCCTGTTGATTAGAAACTGCAAGAGAGTAAGGACAAGCTCCAGAAGACCAAGAGTTGACTCAAAGACATGATTTACTCAAAAACGCACCTCTTATTCAGTGACAATGTAGAGCAGGGACTGGCAAATAATTGCTCACAAATCACTGTGAGCTCAGCCTGTTCTTTTATGACTGCTGAGCTAATACTGAACCTCACATTTTGAAAGGCTGCTGAAGAAAGAGGAGGAGGAGAAGCTACAGAAACTGTATGCGGCCCACCGAGTCTAAGATACATATGTAAAACTCCAGAAAATGTTTTCCAACACCTGATGGAAATCATCGGGCTGGTAGTAGGTCCACAACAAAACTGGGAGGAGGAATCCATGAGTGAATTAGCTGCTGAAAATATTGTAAAGTGACAGGTGTCAAGAGACATTCACGGTTTCACCCTTAACCTTCAGAAATGGTGCTATTTTCATTGAGCTGTTGAAAAATATAATCTAACTTTCAAAACAACAAATCAGAAGGCATCTTCTCACATAAGCAAGGTCATAAATCACTGTCAAGTAAAACTGAAGTAGCAACAAATCAATAACCAAAAACATTTGTATGGACTTTTAAACTTTAGAAAGCATTTGCATCTTCATTATCTAATGTAATTCTCAAATAATCCATGAAATAGTTATTATTACTTTCCCATTAGAAATTTGGAGAAGGCAATGGCAACCCAATGGCAACCCACTCCAGTACTCTTGCCTGGGAAATCCCATGGACAGAGGAGCCTGGTAGGCTACCGTCCATGGGGTCACGAGGAGTCGGACGCGACTGAGCGACTTCACTTTCACTTTTCACTTTCATGCACTGGAGAAGGAAATGGCAACCCACTCCAGTATTCTTGCCTGGAGAATCCTAGGGACGGAGGAGCCTGGTGGGCTGCCAACTATGGGGTCGCACAGAGTCAGTACACAACTGACGCAACTTAGCAGCAGCAGCAGCATTAGAAATTACCACATACTAAGTCCTTAGTGATTGCCCAAGAAAAGCTGAAATCTTGAGTGTTACACCTATTAATGCCAAGGTTTCCCCCCCACCTCCCCCCCCCCCCCCGCATGGAAATGCTGGATGCTAGAACTGACAGGGATTTTCAGCTCAAGATGCAGACTAGAACACATATTTACTTTCTCTTCTTTCTGAAACCATATTTAAATAACAGTGTAAAAATACCAAAATTAACAAGCCAATAAAAGCCAAGAGGTTGTGGAAGTCATCAACTACAGAAAGCTTTCAACATATTTCTAGAAGGCAAAAAATGAAACAGAGTGATGAGTAAAATAATTAAGGAAAGATTGTCCTAAGAAGGGTCAGCACAAAGCCAGTCAGCTTTTGGTGAATTCTGGTTTTAGTAAAGGGCAAGGAGACAAGAGGAACTGAAAAACAAGGAAATTAAAGTTATTTTAGGGAAAAAAGTTACTCGAATGAGCTCCAGAGACCACTCAGCCTGATGTCATATTAATTCATGGATTACAATGGATTGTTGGTAAGCAAGACAAGGAAACAGGGAAGAAACAAAAATCAAGAGGTTGTTCCTTACTGAACTCTTCTCAAACGAGATCAAGGAATTATGGTTAAATGCCACGGCTGTAAATCATTTCTGCTCCTAGAGAGGTCACATAGGGCTTATGACATTTCTCGCTTTTTTCAGACATAATTTAGGTCTGAGAAAAACCTTTTGTGTCCTCCAATCTCAAGTCTTATTGGGGATGGAAGTCCAAATTTACTCTGACATACTAGAAAAAGAATCTCAAGAGCAGAGGGCAAAACTAATTTATAATATATGAATTATGTCCAGTGTTATTTTAAATATATTTTAAATGAAAATATATAAATCAAGTTTCACTGATCAATACAATTCTGGGTTCTGAAACCTCTACATGTCACATGCCTAATGTGTAACCACATGTCAGCCCAGGAGAAAGAAAACACTCCAATGAAGTAAGCCAAAGAAACAAGATTTAAACTCAATAAAGCCATGTTAGACTAGGATTTTTCAGTTCTTTCCCATTCTTTTGAAGCTTCTACCTTGTGAATAATAACATGTTTCCCTTGTTCTAGACACACAAGAGTGCGTCTTCTCTCCTGGGCATAAGAATCTCTAGAATTATATATAGTAGTAAAGAGTGGACCAAGCTGACATGCTCACAGTGACCAAATTGTACTATTCTAAACTGACACAGTGCTCCGCTATGAAGCTGCAATAAATTATGTGTTTGCTTTCTAGACGTGAATGAGTTGCCTCACTGAACATACTCCAGGAAGGCCATCCATAGAAATTGGCTTCTAATCCATACAGAATAATTCACTGGTAAATTTCTTTCAGGAAAGCCCACGCTTTATCTAGACTATAATCTTTACACATCTGGATTCTTCAAACTAGACCAAAGGGAAAACCTCCGCTGGTGCTCTGCTGACAACTGGTGGTCCCTCACCTGCATCTTCTGAGATCAGAACCCAGTGCGGTAGGTGATCAACTCATGAACTGAGCAAAAGAAAACCTCTACAGGGTAGGATATAGGCTCATTATCGGTATGACACTTGGGGCTGATTGTCATCAGGAGTACAAGAAAAGAACAGTCATACATGAAGCATGGATGACCAGGAGGCACCACAGCCCAGAGAAGGCTTGGTTCAAATCCTGGCTAAGCCATCACTCTCTGCACACCCTGAAGACCAGTCTAAAGTCGAACTGTTGTACCAAATTTCTAAAAAGACGTGAAGAGCCTTACCTGCCAGGAAGGGAGGTTGTGGGGGGCAGCATCCGGCCAGGTGAGGGCTCTGCATTCCCTGCCGGCTGGTGATGATGGCAGAGGAGCAGCAGTGGAGAAGGTGCTCCTGGTTCCAGGTCTCGCAGAGAAGCTGGGGAGGTCCCCATAGGTGCTGGACCACCCCCCGACAGGATGGGTGGCTCTTGCACTCAGCTTTGCACAGGCCTCTGAGACACAGGCAGGGAAGGGCTGACCGATACAAATGCAGGCACCAAGGGGGCTGCATGAGGAGGTGCTAGACAGGATGAGCTCTGGAGGAGGAGGCCCCCACAGTCCTTACCAGTCTTTGCATGGTGGCCCCTCTGGTGCCAAACACCTGCCGCCCACAGTGGGAAGTCTCAGCTGCTAGAGAGCCTGGGAGGGGTCATGCGCTGGGGCCCTGCCCTTTGCCCTGTAATTTGCCACACCCACGCGCGCGCAGCACAGTTTCTCTGTGACACGTATACCATGGACTCATCACAAAGGCCAGGCTGAGGACTCCCCCCTCCAGTGCATGCTTGACCACGAGTGGAGTCAGAAGCTAGGGAGGCACTCTCCCAGTTTCACACTCTATTCTCTGGCGTTTTGGTGTGCAATCAATACTGTATGGGCAACTACGCTCCTGAGTTCACTACCTGAGCTACCTGCTCAGGTGGTCAAGCCTGGGAAGCTGGTAGCAACCAGTCACCTCCCACTTCCTTGCGCAAAGGAGAGAGAGGTGATGGGCCAAGAAGAGCCCAGGGAAGGCATGACAAAGGAGGAAGGCCACGCAGAGGCCGAAGGACAGGACGATGGTCTGTACCACAGTGGGGATGTGACAGCGACACCCAGGCCCCAAGAGACCAGCGGGGTCCTCACATCCCTGCAGTGCAGTCCTGAGCCTCCAAACCTCCTTCCGGTGCACCCAGAAGGCAGCTTCCGTGAGAAAGCCCAGGGGTCTCGGCTGAATTCCTCCGGAAGCCCCGCCATCTGCTCAGCCGGCACTGGTGGAGACGGCCAGCCTCCCTTGCAACCTGGGCCCCTGGCCACGGTGCTCTCTGCCCCAGGTCCGTGCTGCAACCTGCTGCCCGAGAGGCCAGTAGAGGTGCTGGGAGAAGACCACCGACCCAGCTCCCCAGAGTCACTGATTTCCGGGAAGGTGCTGCAGCATAAACAACCTTCAGACACCCCACGGAGAAGCTCTTCGCCCCTGGGATCTGCCAGCAGTAGGCACCCCGTCAAGCGGAAGACACCCGTGCCGCTTTTTCTGCCACTGCCGCCACTGCTGCCACCAGTGCCACCACCGCTGCCTCTGCCGTGGGGTCGCAGCAACCTTCCCCCTCCTCCGAAGCTTCCAGGCATGACTCTCGCCAAAACCTGGGGCACCCTGAAACAAAGCATGCAGCGTCAGCGGAACAAAATCCTGAAAGATGCAAGGAAGGCCATGCGACGCCACAGTGTCCCTCCGCCTGCCCCAGGGACGACAGGCTCCCTGATTCCGGTCAGTCACACTTTGGCGGTCCCTCCTGCTACCAGCAATTTGGCCGACCGGAACTCCAGATTCCTCAGTCTGGCTGGCCGTCCACCTTGCCTGACAACTTGTCTGGATCAGGGGGCAAGACACACAGCCCCCGTGTACTCTCTCGCTGCTACTGCTGCACGTGCTCGTCTTCCTCCAGTTTGCAATCCCATTGTGGGAATGAACCTTAAGAAGGATGAAGGCACTCGGTGTTCAGTCAGAGCAGCACCCCCTTTTACTTCTGACCTCTCCAAACCACTGAGCACCCCAACCCTCTCCTTACCACCACCCTCCTACAGAACTGAATCCCCAACACCCATGTGTGTAGATCCTCCCCCTCCCTTATCCTTACTCACCCCTCTTCCAAACCCTCCCATCGCCCCCGCTGTTCTGACTGTGCAGCCCATCCCTGCTACTGCCGTGCCTTTTCCCACCACAGTCCCGGCATCTGGAAGTGTGACCTCCCCGTCTTCTTCAGATCCGGGCATCACAGCCATGGACACTACACCCCCTTCTAAAGCTATGATTTTTCGGTCTCCCCCAGGGATTGGGGTGCAGCAGACACACACTGCACCAGGCACGACACTCTCATTTGTGCCCATGGTCTCCAGCTGCGCTGGGGCTCCGGCTGCCGTCTTCCCCGGGCCCTCATCTGGGGCTCCGGCTGCCGTCTTCCCCGGGCCCCCACCTGGGGCTCCGGCTGCCGTCTTCCCCGGGCCATCATCTGGGGCTCCGGCTGCCGTTTTCCCCGGGCCCCCACCTGGGGCACCGGCTGCCGTCTTCCCCGGGCCCTCATCTGGGGCTCCGGCTGTCGTCTTCCCTGGGCCATCATCTGGGGCTCCGGCTGCCGTCTTCCCCGGGCCCCCATCTGGGGCTCCGGCTGCCGTGTTCCCCGGGCCATCATCTGGGGCTCCGGCTGCTGTCTTCCCCGGGCCCCCACCTGCGGCACCGGCTGCCGTCTTCCCCGGGCCCTCATCTGGGGCTCCGGCTGCTGTCTTCCCCGGGCCCTCATCAGGGACTCCGGCTGCCTTCTCTGTTCTAACTGTGCAGCCCATCCCTGCTACTGCCGTCCCTTTTCCCACCACAGTCCCGGCATCTGGAAGTGTGACCTCCCCGTCTTCTTCAGATCCAGACATCACAGCCATGGACACTACACCCCCTTCTAAAGCTATGATTTTTCGGTCTCCCCCAGGGATTGGGGTGCAGCAGACACACACTGCACCAGGCACGACACTCTCATTTGTGCCCATGGTCTCCAGCCGCGCTGGGGCTCCGGCTGCCGTCTTCCCCGGGCCCTCGTCTGGGGCTCCGGCTGCCGTCTTCCCCGGGCCCTCGTCTGGGGCTCCGGCTGCCGTCTTCCCCGTGCCATCGTCTGGGGCTCTGGCTGCCGTCTTCCCCGGGCCCTCGTCTGGGGCTCCGGCTGCCGTCTTCCCCGGGCCATCGTCTGGGGCTCCGGCTGCCGTCTTCCCCGGGCCCCCGTCTGGGGCTCCGGCTGCCGTGTTCCCCGGGCCATCATCTGGGGCTCCGGCTGCCGTCTTCCCCGGGCCCCCATCTGGGGCTCCGGCTGCCGTGTTCCCCGGGCCATCATCTGGGGCTCCGGCTGCCGTGTTCCCCGGGCCCTCATCTGGGGCTCCGGCTGCCGTCTTCCCCGGGCCCCCACCTGGGGCACCGGCTGCCGTCTTCCCCGGGCCCCCACCTGCGGCTCCGGCTGCCGTCTTCCCCGGGCCCTCATCTGGGGCTCCAGCTGCCGTCTTCCCCGGGCCCCCATCTGGGGCTCCGGCTGCCGTCTTCCCCGGGCCCTCATCAGGGACTCCGGCTGCCTTCTCTGTTCTAACTGTGCAGCCCATCCCTGCTACTGCCATCCCTTTTCCCACCACAGTCCCGGCATCTGGAAGTGTGACCTCCCCGTCTTCTTCAGATCCGGGCATCACAGCCATGGACACTACACCCCCTTCTAAAGCTATGATTTTTTGGTCTCCCCCAGGGATTGGGGTGCAGCAGACACACACTGCACCAGGCACGACACTCTCATTTGTGCCCATGGTCTCCAGCCGCGCTGGGGCTCCGGCTGCCGTCTTCTCCGGGCCCTCATCTGGGGCTCCGGCTGTCGTCTTCCCCGGGCCCTTATCTGGGGCTCCGGCTGCCGTCTTCCCCGGGCCCCCACCTGGGGCTCCGGCTGCCGTCTTCCCCGGGCCCTCGTCTGGGGCTCCGGCTGCCGTCTTCCCCGGGCCCTCGTCTGGGGCTCCGGCTGCCGTCTTCCCCGGGCCCTCGTCTGGGGCTCCGGCTGCCGTCTTTCCCGGGCCCCCACCTGCGGCCTTGGGTCCTGGTTTCCCCAGGCCCACTATCTAGAACTCCAGCCTATGTCTTCCCCATCCCTCCCTCTTGGGTCCGGCCGCTGTCTCCCCTGTCCCACCCCCCCATCTATGGCTTTGTGTCCTGTCTTCCCTCACCCCCCCATCTATGGCTTTGTGTCCTGTCTTCCCTCACCCCCCCCCATCTATGGCTTTGTGTCCTGTCTTCCCTCACATCCCCCCCCCATCTAGGACTTTGGCTGTTTCCCTCAGTTCTCAAATTATGACTTTGGGTCCTGCCTCCCCCAGCCCCCCAACTATAGCTTCAGCCCCTGTTTCCCCCAACCCCCCATCCATGGCTTCAGCTCCTGTTTTCCCCAACCCCACATCTGTGGCTTCAGTTCCTTTTTCCCCAGCCCCACATCTATGGCTTCAGCTCCTGTTTTCCCCAACCCCACATCTATGGCTTCAGCTCCTGTCTTCCCTCACATCCCCCCCCCCCATCTAGGACTTTGGCTGTTTCCCTCAGTTCTCAAATTATGACTTTGGGTCCTGCCTCCCCCAGCCCCCCAACTATAGCTTCAGCCCCTGTTTCCCCCAACCCCCCATCCATGGCTTCAGCTCCTGTTTTCCCCAACCCCACATCTGTGGCTTCAGTTCCTTTTTCCCCAGCCCCACATCTATGGCTTCAGCTCCTGTTTTCCCCAACCCCACATCTATGGCTTCAGCTCCTGTTTTCCCCAGCCCCCACCTATGGCTTTGGCAGTTATCTATGCTCCAGCAGATGGCATCGCGACAGATGCCAAACCAGTCTTTGACACAGATGCTATAGAAACCACACCTGCTCCTCAGACTGTTATTTTCCAGTCTACCTCTGACTCCAAGGAGAACCACTACCCATATCACGTGGCTGTTCTTGGTTGTGAGAACACAGCACCCAGTGGCAGCAATGCCTGGACCCAAGCCTCGACTTATTTACCTGTGGAGCTGGTCATCAGAGGTACCCACATTTCAAGTGAAGCTTGAAACCCAGAAACTTGGACTCAGAACTCACCCTTTAGCCCACATCTGGGGCCAACAATAGGAAGAAGCCTAACAAGTCTATTCCACTGGGAAACCCATTAGCCCTAGCACAATATAAAAAGCTAACCTCTTCTGCAGTCCAGCCACCCAGAAGAAGCATAATGGATTCAGGTTTGCCAGATCCCCTGTCTGAGACCACCACCATCAACATGCAGCCGGCCTTTGTCTACAACTCAGATATTTTCCCCAGGTATGTATCTGCTACTACTGGTTTTGGAGAGGATACCACAGTGCCCGGTACTGGACACTGGTACTTGTCCCTTCACACAAATTTCTCCTCTATGGTGATGGGATTTGTAACTGTAGCTTTTCTACACTCAGGTGGCTCCTGAGTGCAGCGATGGGAAGTGGTAACACCCCGACCTCTAACCTCTAACCATAAGGATGGCAGTGTCCCCTGCCATCACTCTACCACCTGGATTCGGCTCAGGTAGACCCCAGGCATTTGGATTCAAGTTAGAACCAGATATGTGCCCCGATGCTGGGAGGGCGGCTTGCCCTTCCTACTGCAGCAGCCATGCTGCACTGAGATGCCCCCAGGTGATCTGGCCCACAGTAGGAACACTAATGGTGCTGGGTGCCCCACACAGTTCTGTCCAAAAGTTAGGTGGGCCAGATGCTTCTGAATAAGTGAGGCCTAGGGCATTCACACCAACCCCAAAACTCCCACCAGCCATAGAGGCTGCAGGTCCCATCAACAGTGGGCCTGATGTGGTACTGCAGACAGCAAGCTACCGTCTCCAGTCCTCTGCCAGAGCTGCCCCCGTCTAGGGCCCCAGAAGTTTTTTACTCACGAATGGTCCCCTCCTCCCAGAGTGCAGGGGACAGTCCCTGGAGGAGGGTCTGAGTGAGGAGGGGCAGACAGTAGCATCCAGCGGGGAGAGAAATGACAGGAAGGGGTCCTCCCTCAGGTCACAAGCCAGCGAGGACTAAAACTGACCTGGGTTTCCTTGAGACCTCCCTCTCCCTGCCTCCTCACCCCCAGCCCTGGCAGGTAGCTTAGGTCCCTGGGAAGAAGGGGGTCAGTTCCATCTTACCTGTGGTTTGGGGATAAGGCAGTCAAAGGAACTTGTTTTCATTTCTAAATTATTCCCATGAAGGTGGCCTGGTCCTTTCCTATTGTCCTTCAAAAGTTCTCTCACAGGAGTAATGTGTTCTCTCTTTCCTTATGTGGCTCAACCCTCTCCTCTGAGGAGGTGGTGAGGGACAGCGCTAGCCTGCGAGGAGGAGGAAACGTGGGCCTCAAGGCCCCAGGTGCAAACACTCGAAGAATCAGGGCCAGGCAGACCAAGGAACAGTGAAAGCCTCCAGCGAGGGGCAGCCCTCCTGCTGCTCTCGTGTCCTGAGTTTCATTTGCCACTATGGGCTTCCCTGGGGGCTCACAGAGTAAAGAATCTGCCTGCAATGCGGGAGACCTGGGTTCGATCCAGGTTTCAACCCCTGGGTCAGGAAGATCCCGTGGAGAAGGGAATGACAACCCACTCCAGTATTCTTGCCTGCAGAATCCCATGGACAAAGGAGCCTGGGGGGCTACAGTCCATGGGGTCACAAGAATCGGACACGACTGAGCGACTAACACTTTCATTTTCATGGCTCACGAACCCCTGCTTCTGAAGGACTTGTTACAAATGTTTCCCAGACACCATCCCAGTGGGTGAGGGTGGAGCCCAGGAACATGCAGGTTTAACAAGTTCCAGGTGATTTCCATACAGGTGATCTGTTCACCATGCCTGGAGAACTTTGATGAGCACTTGCTACGGGCGTACTAAGTCACTTCAGTTGTGTCCGGTTCTTTGCGACCCTATAGCCCACCAAGCTCCTCTGTCCGTGGGATTCTCCAGGCAATACTGGAGTGGGTTTCCATGCCCTCCTCAAGGGGATCTTCCCCACCCGGGGATTGAACACATGTTTCTTTCAACTCCTGCATTGGCAGGCGGGATCTTTACCATTAGCGCCACCTGAGAAGCCGGAGCCCTCCCTACTCACCCCCATAAACATCCACACATTTCCCCAAACAGCTGCACGTTCTTAAGGAGAAGTTCGTCCTGCTCACTGCGAAGATCCAGACTATGGAGGAAAGGGCCTTGCTGAACAAGCGCCGGGACAGTGCGCCCATCCTGCGACAGAGGGTCACTGGTCATGGGAGGCCCATGTACGAGGGTCAGGCCTGGGTGTTGGCAGCTGCTGCTTGCACAGGTACAGAGCAGACTTGCCTGCCACACCCAGGCAAGTCACCTTGGCTACCGCACAGAGTGTCTGCCTTGCTTCTTGCATTGCCCGGTCCCCCCTGCCCCGTGACATCTCCAAAAGCAGCCACTGCCTCCACTCCGCAGCATCCCCCACCTCCACCACACCTGTGCCTGCTTCCCATGCGCCATCTGGCCAAGACGGCTTTTCCCCAGCCACTCCTCCCAACCAACTTCTGCTCCTTTTCCCAGATTCAGCAAAGCTGGGCCCATCTGGCGAGCTCTGCTCCCAAACTCCCCAAAGCTCCTGCCTGCCTCTGCCCCGGAAAAGCCAGTCCCAGCGCTCTGTTGAAGCCCCCCGCTGTCCACTCCACCTGCTGTGTATCTTGTCTGTTTCTCATTACTTGGCCTGCACGTAGCCTAGGTCGGGCGGGTGTCAGCTCCCGTGCCCCTTCTTTCCACAATGTCACCTGGCATTTAGGACCATGAAAGTGCCCGGTGTCCAGAGGAGACACTGAGAACGCTAGCCATAGACCCCATCCCCCGCGTCCCAGGCCTCTCTGGTGCCCTGACCCTCTGCCCGCTTGCCCGCAGTGCTGCGAGGCCTGGGAATCCCTGCCCGTGTCGTGACCGCCTTCACCTCCGCCCAGGGCACCGGCGGGGGCCTGCTGGTAGACGAGTACTACAACGAGGAGGGGCGGAGGAATGGAGAAGGCAACAGAGGCAGAGCCTGGTGAGAAGCCCAAAGGGGATGCCTGACGTCCCAGACCTGAAAGGGCTCCAAACCCGCAGGCTCTCATCCACGGGAACTCCCCGCCCCAAGCAGCCCTGCTTTGAATAGGCCTTCCGGATTCTGGAAGGCAGGATTCCGAAGGTCAGGGTGAATGTGAGATGCACGCCCCTTCCTGGGAGTGTTGGAACCACTCGTCCGCAGTGTCCTCCCAGCCACTCAGTATCAGCTCTGTCATCTCCAGGGCTGCTTCCGGACTTCCCCCCCCCCCCCCAACTTGTATTGTTCCCTTTGCTTCAGGATCTTCCAGACTTCCACGGAGTGCTGGATGGCCCGGCCTGCTCTGCCTGAGGGTTATGACGGATGGCAGATTCTATACCCAAGTGCTCTTAAAGGAGGTGAAGGTAAAGCCTGGGGTGGGCCTAGGACCCCTGGGTTACACAGCGCTGCAAGAGTACAGGGAGTCCCTTGGAGAGGAAGCAGGGGCAGCAGGTGTTCCATAGTGGGTCTGCAGCCCCTAAAACAGAAGGGGTGGCAGGACTGATGGTGAGCAGTGGGATGCCGGCCCAAGGCCCCCCAGGAACAGAACAGTCACAGAGCCAGGCACGCAGGAAGTGCTCAACAAAGGCAGCCTGCTCCTGTCATGTCTGCGCTCAAGCTGGCTTAGGAGCTCCCATGTCCTCTGTAACTCTGAGGTCTCGTCCAGCTTCTGAGAGGGCGCCTGCCATAGACCATGACCAAAAAGCTTTGTCACTACAAGTGAGCCTCACCTCCTCTGTGCCCTCAGAAACCCTGCCTAGTGCCCACCTCTGACCTTGATTCCAGCAGAGGGGCAACAGGGCGTTAGGATGGGGACAGAGGTTTGGCTGCTCTGACCGAAGCCAAGGTCTGGCTGTGGTTCCTCTCACTCACTGACGTTTCTCTCCCTCAGTCCTGGAGGCCTGTGATCTGGTCCCAGTCAGAGCGGTCAAGGAGGGGATAGTGCAGCTGAGCCTGCAGCAGCAGACATTTTTGCCTCCATAAATGCCTCATGTGTGGTCTGGAGGTGCCGTGAGGACGGGACCCTGGAGTTGACTGACTGCAACCCTAAGGATTTTGGCAATAATAGCACCGAGAATGTGGACGGTGACCGCCGTGAGGACATCACACAGAACTACAAGTATCCTGAAGGTACCAGGCAGTGGGGGTCCTCTCAGGTGGCTCAGAGGTAAAGAATCTGCCCACCAATGCAGGAGATGCCAGTTCGATCCCTGGGTCGGGAAGATCCCCTGGAGTAGGAAATGGCAACCCACTCGTTTTCTTGCCCAGAAAAATCCCTTGGACAGACTGAACGGATGCAGTCTGTGGGATTGCAAAGGGTTGGAGACGACTGAAGCAATTTAGTATGCACGCACCAGGTGGAAGAGGGCCCCAAACAGCAACAGAGGGAAAGGAATGGGCCAGACACATGCAGGTCAGGGAGACGTGCTGTCCACTCCCCATCACATAAAACAGGACTGCTCAACCTTGTTTGACTTTACTCACATTTTGGACCAGATATCTTTGCTCTCTGGGAGGCTGTGCGACCTGGGACATTCAGAAGCCTTCCTGGTCTCTCTCCTCTAGATGCCAGCCCCTCCTCAACCAGCACCACCAGTTGTGACAACCAGAAATGTCTCCTGACATTTCCAAATGTCCCCTGGGGGCAAAATTGTCCCCAGCTGAGAACTACTGCTATAGAACAGAATACTTAATACCAAGCCCAGGTGACTTCCCTGGTGGTCCAGTGGTTAAGATTCTGCACTTCTACTGCAGGGGGTTAATCCCTGGTTGGGAAGCTAAGATCCCATATGTCACATGTGGCATGGCCAAAGACAAAAGAAAAACCAAGCCCAGCTGCCAGGAAATATTCTCTGTCTCCTGCTGTATTCCAACACTCCCCACCCTCCCTGTGGATTCCCCTCCATATTAGTTATTAGAGTGCCCCGCGGCCCTGTCCTCCCATTTGTCCAAACAAGAAGGCCTGCACTGTTCTTGAGCCGCCCAATGGCACCCTCACCCCCATCTCCTCATCTCCTTCCCCGTTGCCTGCAGGTCACTCAGGGCCTCATCATCTCTTTTCTAGAGGATTATAGTAGCCTCCTAACTGGACCCCTGCCTCCAGTTTCCCCATCATTATTCCATCTCTAACTTACAGTTTCCAGAGTGAGCTTCCCAGGACACAGATATGTTTATGTGACAGAATATTCCTGCTCCAGAATATTCCATGGCCTCCATTTCCCTTGGAATAAGTCCAAACTCCCTCACTTAGGAAAATACAAGTTCCTGCAACTTGGGCAAAAACTAGCTTTCCCACCGTTCAAGGGGCAAATTCACAGTACTTGAAGAACTTGACCCCTGAGTGACTTGGAAGAGACACACTGTATCTGTGGTGAGTTTGTCTAACACAAACCTTTCTTTTAACTACACGTGGCGCAAGAGGTTTGCAAGGCTCTTGTGGCCTTGGGCAATTTGAGCAGTAGTGGGTCAATGAACCTTAATCCTGAGCTTTTATTAGAAGAGTCTATACCTGCTGGGTAAGAGGCCTGCTTTGTTTATTCCATTCTTCAGGATCTTCTCAAGAAAAAGTGGTGCTGGAGGAAGTCCAGAAATACGTAATGAAACACAAGAAAGATGGTGCCATCTATCCTCCTTGTTGTGAGACTGATGATCCTCTACATCTCTTTTTGAAAGCACCGAGTTCCCTAGCCCTGGGAAAGAATGTAGAGTTCTCTGTGAACTTGTTAAAGCCCAGGGACCAGGAGAAGGAAGTGCAGCTGGCAGTTGGGCTGCAGGCAGTGTCCTACAATGGCGTCCTTGCTGCCAAGCTCTGGAGGAAGAAGTCTGTCCTTACACTCAGTGCCAACTCAGGTAACGCTCTGGGGCCCCTTCCCAACACTCTACACACCCAGCTCCCACCTGTATGGCAGCAGCCATCCAGCAACCCCTGCAGATTTGAAGACATGGTTTCTAGTTCCTGATGGGCTCGCTCGCTCTCTGTCTCATTCACTACATATTTACTGAGCTTCACACAGGAAAAACAAAACCCACAATTCTGATTGTAGTCGTTTGAGTCAACAGACTGTGGAGCAGGGTAAGAAGTGTTTGACGAAGTAAGCACAGTACAATGGTGGATTAGCATCTCTCCCAGGCAGGAGCAGGCTGCCCCCAGGTAAATCAGGCTGCCCTGGGTCTTGAAGGATGAGTAAGGCAGTGTCAGACAGAGAAGTGAGTCATGGGCTTTCCAGGCAGAAGGGACATATGCCCAGGTTCTTCCTCCTCCTTGAGAATCTTATGTAATTGATCTGGAGCCGGATCCAGGCACTGGACTTTTTCAGAGCTCCCTGTGTTATTCTAGGGTTGAAATTCCCTGGACTAGAGCAGCTAGTTCTGCTCTAGTTCTCATGGAAAAGTTCTCCAACTTTGCTGCATGTAAGAACCAACTGGGGGAAGTTTGATGCTCACCCTGCACCCCAGACCAATTAAGTCAGAAACTCCACAATTTGACCCAAACATCAAAAATATTGTTAAGTCCCTGGGTGACTCCAATGTGCAGGCAAGAGAATCAGTGGAATAGAGCTTGTTTACATGATTGCAGCTCCCTCCTGACTGGTCCCCCTGCCTCCAGTCTTTCCACCGTGTTCCCTTTCCAAGAGTGGGAGGAGTGGAGTGGGGGAGTTGCGTGAGAGCCAGACTGGGCCAGATCTTGAAGTGGCTTATAGATGCTGCTCAAGAGTTGGGTTTTATTCTCTGGGCAATGCGGAGCTGGTAAAAGGTTTTAACCAGAGGAGTCAATGGGATTAGAAATTCATTTTTGAAAAAGAACTTTTGGTAGAATGGAATGGAAGGGGTCATATTAGAGTCATGTATCTCAGCCTTGTCTGTATGTTGAATCACCTGGAGAATTTTAAATATACTGATTCTTAGGTTTCTCGGTCGGAGTCTGTTTTAATTGACTTGGGGTGTGGCTTGGCATTGGGAATTTTTAAAGCTTCCCATATGATTCTAATGTGTATCTCATGTGTATCCAACAACCACAGATTAAAGTTGGAAGGTTTTGAAAAAATCGAAGGACAAAGTAAACTAGCAAAACTTTTCAAATGAAGTCATATTATAGAAGTGGGCTAGATTGAACTTGTGTATGCGGCTAGAAGGTGCTTCCAGTTTGGATGAGCCTCTAAAGTAGGGCCAATGGGAAAGAACAGGTTTGGGGAGAAAGATGACGCGTTCTGTTTGTTGCATGTTGGGTTTGAAATCCCAGAAGACATCTGAGCTGTGATGGACAGTAGGCAGCTGGAAACCTAAACCTGGTATTTTGGATAAAGTCCTGGATGGGGGCAGGGGCGAGTGGGGAAGGGCTGAGAAAATGAGAGGGTGAGGAGGAAACCCAGGCAGCACCAGCGTGCAGGCAGCAGACAGGGAGACCTAGAGGGAGAGACTAAGTCAGAGAGGAGGAGGGGGAGCCCAGCACGGCCAGCGGAGGGGCTGGGAGAGGTCAGGGCGGGGAAGCCTCTACTGACAGGGAGGTCGGTGGAGAAGCAGTAGGATCCTGGGGCTTAAACTGACCGAGAGCTGAGGAGGTGAGACAAGGTACGCAGTCCTTCCTGGAAGAATGGATGGAAAAAGAAGAGAGGCTGGGTGGCAGACGGGGACACTCGGGAAAGGGAAGGTGTTCTTTGTTTTAAGATGACAGAGAGCAGAACCTGCTTATATGCTGAAGAAGAATTAATAGAGAGAAAAAGACAAAGCCTCAGGAGAGATGGGTTATAATCGATGGTGCAACCTCTGAGGAAATGAGACACAACTAGAATAATTACAGCTCACATTTACTGAGCACTTATTTTCGGCAAACATGATGTTAAGTGTTCTGTATGCATTATCTCATTTATCCTCATAATGACCTTATGAGGCAGGAACCATTATCATCCCGCTTTACAGATGAGGAGACCAAGACACAGAAAGTTAACTAAACTGCCCACAGTTACACAGCTAAGCAGCGGTGGCGTTGGGATGGAGCACTGATCTAAAAAGCAGAGGACAGGATCTGCGCACAGAGGGGGCCTCGCCCTGGAGGCAGTGGCGAGGAGGGAAGCTGGCTTCATTTTCTCTGCAAACGGGAAAGAACAGAAGCAGAGAAGGGGAGGGGACCAAGCAAGCGTATATCCAGCCGTGACTGGGTGGCAGGTCTGAGGCCAGCACTTAACAACTGCCTCATGAACCAGAAGCCATCCCGCCAGGTAGGTGTCACTACTAGACAAGGGGACTGAGGCTCCACTTGTCGTCCACAGGGCCCTTTCCAGAGCCCTGTGGAGGCGGTCTGCCAAGTGTTGTGCCCATGGTGCTGATGCTGGTCTTGGATGGGTTGCTCGTTGTTTTATTTTGGCTGCCCCTGGTCTTAGTTGCGGCATGCGGGCTCTTGGTGGTGGAATGTGGGAATTGTTGTTTCCTGACTGGGGGTTGAACCTGGACCCCCTGCCTTGGGACCACGGAGTCCTAACCACTGGACCGCCAGCCAAGTCCTTTTGGGTGGGTTCTTGAGCGAGTTCCTTCTGAAATTGCTGTGAGGAACGAGGCATCTTTCTGGCGTCAGTGAGGCCCTGATTCCTGGGAGTCATGTGTGAAACCACTGCTTGTCTCCGGGGCACTCCTGGTCCCTGACTCCCCCTGTTACGTGTTTCAGCTAAGAAAATCTCTACCTCCCTGTTCAACTCCAATTTTGAACAAAGCCTGCCAGAGAATAGCTTCCTCAGACTCACTGCCATGGCAACGCACTCCAGCCTTACCTGCTTCGCCCAGCAAGACATCGCCATTTGCAGACCACACCTTGCCATCGAGGTTGGCACCGGTCCTTCCCCAAGTCGCTGTGTTTGCTGCTATTCAGAAAGAACAGAGCCCCTCAAGCTTCAGAGCAGGTGACCGTGCTGAAGAAACTATCAGGAAATGCTGGGTTGAGAGCTCCTTCTCTTGAAAGAGATGATTTCTTATAGATGATACTAAGATTTAAATCTTTCCACTTTAAGTAAAGGTTTCTAAAATCGGAGTCTTCTCAGTGGCTGCCTCCAAACTTACAAAGATAATAGCCTACGGTCATTTAGCACTTTATACAAAACCAGTGTATTTTCACGTTTTACTTCTTTGAATACAACAGCCCTGGGAGGTGAACTCTTCCCGTTATTCAGATGAGGAAAGAATCATGCCTACAAATCTTAAAAATGGCCTGTCTTAGAGGCTTAGGGCTCTTAGTCCAGTCCTCTTTCCACATGTGTACTTGGACCAAAATGAATGTGACTTGGTCTCTGCCCTGGAGGGGGTTACAGTTGGGCAAGGGTGCCACCACATGTGGTCTATGTACCAGCTTTCAGAGGAGCAAAGTCACTCTGGCACAAGTGAAGTAAAGAGGCCTATTTCCGGCTGGGGGTTTGGGAACACCTCATGGAGGAGGTGGCATTTGTGTCAGGCTTTGAACAATAGGTGAGCTTTCAGTGCAGAGGAGGGAGAAGGCCATTGCAGATGGAAGACTGAGTAAAGAGGCCCAAAGGAAGGGAGCCTGGGGGCTGTGCTGGGGCTGGGAAACTGTCCACAGAGGCTAGGGTGGAGTCAGGGGTAGGACAGATGAGCCCGGGATAGATTGGGGTTAGATTGTGACGGGCTCTGAAGGCCAATCAAAGCTGAATTCTGAAGACAATACGAAACCATCCAAGGTTTCCAAGTGAAGGAAAGGCACCATCAGTGTTGTCAGTGATGGATCAAGGCTGAGAGGACATTCAGAAGACCACGTAGAGGGGAGGGAAGTCAGCAGTCGAGTTTAGGTGAGGATGGTAGAGATAGGAGAATAACCAAGAAAGGGTTCAGGACGGTAGCCAGGAGGGGAAGGCGTGACTACAGCTCTGTGCTCTTGGGATCCCCCATAGATGCCAGAGACAGCAGAGCAACATCAGCCCCTGATGGCCTTGGTCAGCATCCATAAGCCCCTCGATGTTCCCTTGGAAGACTGTGTGATCTCCATCTTCGGAAGGGGGCTCATTCACAGAGAGAAGAGCTACAGGTAAGAGACCACACGCTTCTCATCCCACAGAAGTGTCTCACCCTGTCAGAAAGGCAAGAACCTGGGCTTCCCTGGTGGCTCAAATAGTAAAGAATGGCAGGAACCCAAGACTGATGACACTCTGTTTGCTATGTCCATGAGGACAGAGCAAATACCTGCCAGAGTTGAACTAAAAGATCAGGGCCTCTCTCACCCTGGGGCCACCAATGTTTACTGGGTACAGGAGAGAGGGGGGCTTTGTGCCCCTTGGGCACCTGATGCTGGCTGAGGCCCTGGTCATGCAGAGAGGGCCTGAGGATTACTGATGAGCGCAGGTGAGGGGGTTAGGGAACATCACAGGCAGGAGTCGCACTCTACCAGTGACAACACAGCACAGGATTTCATTTCCACATCCCTTTACTCCTATTCCCTACTCCCATTCTCTCAGATCCTTGTCTTAGTATGTGTACAATGTGTACTGTTGCTTCTCGAGCCTGTATTTTTAAACTATATAAATGTCAGGTCTAATTCATTTCACTCAGAACAGTTTTTCACTCACCCACAGGTCGTCCATTGCTTCTGTTACAAATTCCTCCGTCACGTATACCCCTGCTTCCCACCACACCACTCCACAGTGCCTCCAACTCTCAGACACCGCAAGTACACACATTCCCTTATCACCTGCTTGAAAATGTGTGTGTCGGGGGGTAAATACACAGGAACGGAGTTGCTGAGACATGGGATAAGACCTGGTTTGACCACATGCTACCAGATTGGTTTGTAGAATAGCTGCAGTTC